>NC_048902.1:5895764-6070910 GCF_011077185.1 Oxyura jamaicensis
GGTAAGAGAGAAATGACTCATTCCAACCAAGAGACAGAACAACCCAAGCCAGGGACTGTTTCAGGTACTTTGTTTCTTGTTGTAATAGATCTCAAAAGAGAAGGAAAAAGATGGCCAAGTAGAGACACTGTCCACTCTATGTTCTTACTTGGCATTCTTGTATTTAATACAAAGATAAATATACAGTAAACATGTTATTAATTGATAGCTGGCTTCAAACTACATCTAATTAGGAAGTGGTTAATCATTCATCTCAAATTTTCTTACCACGTATGTCACTTAAAGCAAATGATATGTCTTACATTTTAGAAATTATCTCACTGAAACACTGAGATTTACACAGCAGCACCTTTCGGCAAGTAGCAACTCAAAATCAGCACTTACCAGCAACCTCCCTGCCTTGTTAAGCAATTCTGAAAGATAGACAAAGATTCTGTAGTCTTGGGCCTTGATGTATGCTAATCAGGACAATTTCTAAGTTCCGGGCCTTCCAGAGTAGCTTCCTATGACATCCTAACCTGCTTATAGACTGAGATAAGATTCAGTTCATGATTTGCATAGTTCAAGATAGAAAAACCCCTTTACAATGTCATGTTCCCAAATTAAAGCTCTGTTGTTACTGTACTTGGAGCTCTACCATTCTTTGCTGAAAGAGTGTTTTTGAAGAAAATGATACCTACTGTACTATTTAGAAAGTAATTACAGTAAAAGAGGGTACCGTGACTTAACAACAAAAATCAATACTGCAAGAAAAGGCTTCTAGTCCAGTGTCCTTGTTCCTGAGACTAGAAGGAGATGGTGTAATGACTGAATTGTCAGTCACTCATGCATTCAATATTTAGACAGGACCAATACAATAACCTTAGCCTGGTTTGCCATGTAACACAGAGCAAAGGAATTCATTCAATAATTTGCTCATAAGGAATATAAACACCAGCAGAATTCCTGTGAAGATGCTGAAAAATAAAAGGCAGAAAAATGGAGATTTTTTTCATTCAGACTTCCTAATAGGCAATGATTATTTTACCAGTTTCTATGGTACCATCACCATGGCAGCTAGCCATTTTAATCAAAGGCATTAGAACATGTTCCTGATAACATCATAGCAATGGCTTAGAAATATATTGCATCTCCTGGCCATATGCAGCAGGAACAACTTTGTAAATTTCCATATGACAGAGGTCACTAAAGGCATCAGCAGTCATCAGGATTAGAAATTTGATATTTCAAGCATCTAATAATGAACAAGTTCTCAGTGTTCCTTTTTCTAATACTAAAAACAATACTGGAAGTATAACCATTGTGACAGAAATGAGAATCAAAATTAATTATTTCTCAGCTAGCTCACTTTCTACATGGGCTTTGTCCTTTCTTTGATTAACTAGTCAATACATATGATTACTCAGTAGATCCCAAGAGAATGTGCAAGCAAAAAAAAAAAAAAAAAGTCACCACAGAGCACTGAGTAACTGCAAAATACTGGCAGATAAAAATAGCTACTTTACTCTTGCATTAAAAAACAAAACAAACAAACAAAAACATATGCTGTTCCTTGTACAGGTTAGATGGTATTAAAATGGTATCAAATCACTGCATACAAGATTGAAATCATGATCCAAGGGCATAACTCAGTGTTCTAACTGATCAAACTCTAAACATACAATGTGAAATTTAATTAATAGTATATTCAGTAGAATTAATATTTGGCAAATATAAACTTTCTGAAAAAAAATAAATAAATCAAAAATACTTGCAACAACCGAATTCTTACATTTTCTACCTTAAATAATCAGTTCTGCACTTCAACATTTTAATGCAACTTTTCACCAGTTTCTTACAAGTACAGGACAACAAAAGTGAGTAATGATTTTAGGAATCCTCTTCAAACTATCAAACAATTTAAGCTAAGAAAGAGGAATGGACATCCTTGTACATCATCTGTAAAGCAACAAAAATAAGCAATGTTCATATATGTAATCTTGTTCTGAAAGCTTACAGTATCCAAAAGGTCTGAGCCAAAGACATTACATTTAAAAATAACTAATTCTAAAACCAAGACATAATGCAGAAAGACTTGACTCTTGTGAGTTACAAGCTAAAGGAAAGCAAATTTACGTCAACGTTTAATGCTGTACTCAAGAATGTAGGGTGAAAGCAAACCTCAGCACTAAATACTAAACTATAATAAATACTAAACAGGACAATAAGCTGTCTAAAATACAGGGTTGGGCCAAACAGGGAGAAAAAAGAACAGTTTGAGGATAAAAA
The DNA here is from genome assembly GCF_011077185.1 of Oxyura jamaicensis. NCBI lineage: Eukaryota > Metazoa > Chordata > Aves > Anseriformes > Anatidae > Oxyura > Oxyura jamaicensis. The sequence continues at coordinate 5,898,033 of NC_048902.1, forward strand.
GCCAAGTGATCCTTTCCTAATTCCGCCAAAACAAAATGACGTGCAGAGTTGATATTTGGCACTTCACTTTTCACATAGATGTACAAGAATTCACATAAGGAGACTGAACATTCTGCCAGCTAGGGCTGGAAAATAAAATTGTCTTTTATGAAACAAATAACAACCCACCACTTCTCCTATAAATGACATAAGAAATTTTCAAACTATCTTAAAGTTAAATTCTTGTCCTGAGATTTCTGATTCTTTTCAAACTAAAATGTATTTCAAAATGCTGAGAAACTCTAAAATGTTAAATGAATTTATAAACCCTATAATTCAAGCTAACAAGCATGTCCAACAAAGAATTATGTTATTTACTTCAGAAATAGACCTTGTTTTTAGAACAACTGAAAAGACTGAATTGACACTATTTAGACATAAAACCGGGGTTTATAACATTTATAAGCTGAATTAAATATTCAACAATCTCTCTACTTCAAGCCTAAAGCTTTCCCAAGAGTCCACCCAAGAGATATTTAATAAGATAAGTACAGTAATGTCAATAATGTTTTGCAGCAAAACAATACAGCACAGAACTATGACTAAAAATCACTGGTATAAACACGTCCTAAAATAGACAGCATTGACCTCAAATAAAGGAATAGCAAAACTCTGAAGTCAACTGAGAAAAAGACTTGACATTAATCACAATTGGGTTTGTCTCTTCAAACTACCTAATCAAAAATACTCATTACCCATTCAATTGTGTTTCGAGAACAATGGAAAATAGAACTAACTGTACATCAAATCTCCCGTATCTCCAGCCTCTCCATGATCATCAATTTTCCCATTTTATTCCCTTGAGTCAGTATTTGGGAAAGGACAACAAAAGAAAAAGAAAATATGAAATAGAAAATATTTGATGATGAAGTAGTTGTATTGTTACACTTACATGCACACACTAATTAATCTGCCTTTATAATAAAAAATTAATTACTAGCAAGGAACTGCAAACAGTGATGCCATCTTAACTGGGGACACTTGGCTTCCTCAGTTGTGCCACGCACCATCTTAGCAAACCAACAATAAAGAAATACAAAAAGGTGCTTTGGGACATCCATGCAACTTTATATCCCACTTGAATGGGTAAAATTCTACTCTTACATACAAGACTCTCCTGCCGAATTTTCAGATCACCTATCCAGGCAGGTTAATCTCAAAATTTTGTCCATTCGGAAACGCTGATTAATTTGTTCAGAAGGTCTGCACACTGTTTACCTCTATGCTTTGGTACAAACGTCCATGAATGCATCTGTGTGCCTGTGCAGTGCATACTGGGGACATCGCAACTATAAATGAACCAAACTAAAACATTTTCAAGAAAAAGCCTTTTCTGTTTCTTTCAGTCTTCAATCTAATGGCAGTTGCACTTGACATCTTAAGGGATTACCACTTCCTTAACTGTTTTTTTTTGCTTAATAGCAAAAGGTATTTTATAAAAATAAAATATATGTATTTTAATAAAATATCCAAAGATTTTATACAATTCAAGTCAAAAGAATATTCAGATTTCATGATGGTTTTGGGAATGTAGAATATATTAAGCTGAAGGAGACTTCATTGAATACAGTAAGATCTGAGGTCTAGATTACCTGATGATAAGTATTCTGCAAGTTCTTTTAGTCCTTTCCCACTTCCAACTCCAACTTTCCTCTCCAGCAATACTTAACTATGTGGGACTATCTCGCCACAGCTGTTTTCTTCCTCCAAAGGCTACAGAAGTTAGTGTCTCTTAAGGCAATAATGATATACATATTTTAAAATTCTTATGTGTCTAAGATGTAAGCAGAATTTAAAATGTAGTGAAATACTATTTATTTTCCCAAACACAGACATGATATCAAAGGACTCATACAAGACTCTAAACATGAAGACATCACAGTTATTAGATTTAAAACATAGAGTTTTAAAATATAATTTGATATTCTACATATAGTCCTTTGGCTAAAGGAAACAGATTCTTTATTTTTTCTAGCAAGTAACACGCAGGGCAATGAATAGCACAATGGTTGCGTTGGTAAGATCTGAGTCAGCATTCACACACCTGCCCACATAAGGCTCTGCAAAACTCCTGACCTAGAGACCCATTCACTGAAAGTCTCTTCAGTCCCTGGCCTTTTTGCTTAATCTGCCAACATGACGACACAGGACATCTGCCAGGGGCAAGGAAAGATGCAGAGGCAGACTTACTAAGTACCTTCCCCACCTGCTCATTCCATGCTTACTTGAAATCTACAACAGTTGTTATCGCCCTTATTTGAATTTATACAGGTAAACCAAGATCCAAGTCTTCTAGATCCCACCTGCAAAGAAAATTACCTTTTTCAAAAATAGATACTACGTTATGATTAATCATATTTTAAGTATATATGAACACACTCACATATATAAATGAAGTTACTGGTCTATTATGTGATCCTTAAACAGCCTCAAACACTAAATATTTAATATTTTGTACATGAATTAAGCTGTCCTGAGAATGACTGAGCTTCTTGTAAACCAGAAACATAAAAATATAATGTCACAAAAGAACAAGACTCACAAAAAAAATAATAATCATTTATATTCTGTCATATCATCATTGCTGATCTGTGCATTTCCATATGGGTGCTATACTGCACCCTACATATACTCCACACTACAACTCATGTTACAGCCTTATCAAAAGGATATGGGTTATAGGATGTAACAGAAGGCATCCCAAAGCAAGGCAGGCATCAATATTGAGCTGTACTTCACGCTCAAGTGGGGAAACTCCAGCGTGCCCTTGTGAGAGCAGCACATGCACACCTGGGCAAAATCTGGCCTTCATCCACAGAAGGGAGTCCATTTAGACAATTCACATCAACAGCAGGAAATGGAGACAGATCCAGCCTCAACTGCTATCACACTCATTATAACAACAGATTATAAATAACAAAACAATATTTTTCCTACCAAGCGTACTTTCAATTCCAGAAGCTCAAATATAATTTCCTTTAAATCTGTGCTGTAGTAACCTCTCCTAAAGTCAATGTCATCTGTAAGGACTGAGTTAGGATAAAATGTGGGCCAAATTTATCAGACGTTAGCTTCCTTTGGATACAAAGTTTAAAACATTGTTTCATCCTGTGTGTGATTTGAGCTGTGTCCAGCAGCATATTTTCAACCATTCCAGTGCAAAATACTTGCCCTGATCATCAGTTTCAAGAATTTGTCTGATATGGTGAAGGTCAAACAGGAAGAAACCTTTCACACTTTTTGTTCACACATAAATTTGTTTCTACATGCTAGACATTGTAACGCTGATCAGGCCTGAGGAGAGAAGCCTCAAGAGTTTGTTAAAATACAACACCATTAGCGTTGGCCAATGTCAAGGTACATTTAAGGGACAACAGAAGACATCGATTCCCTCTTGCAGCGTGGATCTGTGTACGTCCACGTAGCCACGAGCATTGTGGTGTGTGCATGGTAGCGACCAGCAGTGAGGAACTTATTTTAACAGAAGTACAGCAAAAGTAGTCAACAATTTATTCTTTTATTTTCAGCACTGGCTCATGAGGGGTTCTGCACCGTTATTTCAGATGGATAATAACGAGCTCCAGAAAGAGCTTAAAACAGGCATATTCCTACAACCTCCAGGGTGAGCGTAGGGGTAGACAGCTTTTAAAATTTAGCTTATGTAAGGTCGTGTGCCTCGCTGCATTATGTTTCATATGCACATTCTATCTCACTGCACCGTGTCACACCCCGCAAACTCCGAATGACCGTTAATCGCCCAGACCCTGACAGATTCCCCTCCGTAGCTGTACCTTTCAGAGGCAGCACACATACCACCAGCACTCTCAACACCTCCCTGACAGAGGCCGATCCCCCCAAAGCCCTGACAGGGCTGGGGAACAGGAGGCGATGCCACCTGCCCAAAGCGGCCTCCTGCCCGAGCAGGACCGGCCCAGCCGGCCAGGGCGCGGGCTCCTGTGCTGAGATAAAGCCCCGAATGCAGAAGCAGAGCCGGGGCGAGAGCCTGCAATGCAGAAACCCTTCCCGGAGCTCAGCAGCGAGCTGGGGGGGCCGGGGCGGCGGCAGGGGCGGCAGACCTGCCCACCTCCCCACCTCCCCGCCCCAGCGGCACGGGGAGGGGGCCCCAGCGCCCGGCTTTGCCCTTAGCGGCACGGCTGAGGGCACGCAGCGGGAGCTCCTGCGGCCGGGCGAGGCAAGGGCAGCCCGCGGGCAAGGGCAGCGCTGCGGGCCGGGCCGAGCCGGGCCGGGCACACCTGGGCCACCTGCCGCTGCACGGCACCGGGGAGCGGAGGAGGAGGACGAAGAGGGTGAGGAGGGAGAAGCAGCCCTTACCTGCCGCCGCTGCTCCTCCCGCAAGCCCTCACTAACCCAGCTCCATCTTCCTCCGGCCGGGGCGGGGGCGGGAGGGGGGGGGGGGGGGGGGGGAAATCTCCCAGCCGCTGCCGTCCCCCAGCTGCTGCCTTCCGTCACCGCTGTCCCCCCGCCCGCGCTGCCCGGCGGAGCGGCCGCCCCTCGGCCGGCCTGCAGTGAGGCGGGAGGGAGGCGGGGGGCGGGCCGCCGGAGCCGCCTCCTCCCATGCAGTGCCCGGCCGCAGGGCCCGCCCCGGCCCGCCCCAGCACAACGCTGCGGCCTCGCCGCGGCACCGGGCCGCCGCCGCCACCCGCCCCGGCCCGGGGAAGGGGGAACAAGGGGGAAGGAGGAGCCCCGGCCTGCCGCCTGCCCGCCGGGGCCGCCCCCACACAAGCTGCGTTTGGCCCGGCGGCTGCTCTCCCGTGCCTTCTGCCACGATGCTTCGCGCGTTTGCTCGAGGGATGGCACCGGAGTTTACTTCAGCCTGCGGTAACTTCTCCGTTAGCCTGGCTCCTGCTCCTCCCTGTGTCCGCGGGTGTATTCCACCTCACTCGGCTAAAGCTACCTGCCCCGCATCAAAGCGATCTTGCACTTACACTGGCGTTGAAAAGGAAACGGGTTAAGGGCTGTCTCTCGACTCACCTGAGCACTGCCCTTTCTCATCACAAAGAAAAACAGAAGCCTGCAAGACCATGGTCTCGGGTAGAACGCGTGGGATAGAAGGGAAAAATCACCAGTGCTCAAGTGTCTTGTCAAGAGAAGCCTCCTCATTTAGAAGCACCAAGAATTCCTGACCGCAATTAGCCTGCTGGAGTTGGCGAACAAATCAGTGACAGATAGAGCAGCACTAAATCTTCAACAAGTCACAAGATGTAAATGGAACACCATAAAATGTTTTGTGCTGACACAGCACATCTGGGGAGGTACATCTGGTGATGTGTGTGAAGGCAGTTTGGTAGATAAGCATTTTCAGTCATAAGCTAATTGAGGCTTGATGGTTAGGGAATAAAAACAGTTCCTTATGTTCAAATTCTCTACTAAAACCCCAATATCAATTGAGAAGACTGTTGAAAACTCTCCAAAGAAATTCCCCCCCTTACTTATGAAAGCATTTCCTTTTGTAGCTGCGGAGGAGGTCAGAAAATAAAATGTTAGGAAAAGTTCTCAGCTGGTCTACATGTAACCTTTTGCTGCAAATGCAATGAGCTTTTGACATACAACCCATGACAGGCAAAAAACAAAACAAAACAAAACAAAAAAAACAACAACCATAAAAAAACAACAACACAACAAAAAAACACGTAACAGTTCTCTCCAATACAACTTTAGGCCCCCATTAAGTGAACTCCCATTATTTGCCCTTCCCTCCACTATTCACCATAGAGGAATTCTTTACACTCAACATTGAAGATTTCTAGGTGAGCAGAGTTCTCTGCTGTGCTCTCAAGTTCCTTCCAAAAGCAAAACAGTCCTGAGTAGAACAGTTTCTTGGTTTCTTCACCAATGCAAAACCTAACATTCTTCAAGTGCAAAAAGAAAAATGTGAAATATGTGGATAACAGACTCAAAAAGAATCACAGTTACAAAAAGATACTGAAGCAAAGTAGGGTTTTATCTGAAGATTCTAAGTTGGCCAACTGGTAACACAGAGGCAGAGATTCATTGAAATAACTGCTGTGAAAAAGTAGTCAATTCTTGCTTTCAGGCAAAGCCAGGTATAATCACAGCAAAAGTCCGAAGGGATTTGCTTGACTTCAACAAAGGAAAGGGTGCCTAAAAAGATGCAGGGAGACGCTTTCCTAAGTCTTTCCTAAAAAAAAAAAAAAAATAATAAAAAATAATAATAAAAAAAAAAAAAAAAGTATCTTCACAACTGATGTTCTGCACTCTCCATTAATCCTGGCAGCTGAGTGGCTGTCAGTGTAACATGACTGTGTAAGTAGACAGGTTCCTGGGTTCCTGTCATGGTGAAAATGATCAGACTTCTCCCTGTCTGTTCACATAAAGCATTGCCACTGTGTTGTATCTCTTCATCTGTCTTCCATTGCTCTGGGTCAAAGGCAGAACTGATCATTAACTATGCAAATTACTATGAGCTTAAAAATATTTTGGCAAGATAAAGCTCATTAATGACTACTACCAAACCAAAATACTGCTGTAGGTGTTCCTCCCCTCCAAGGATGGAAGCAGGTATCTTCTTGTCTTTGTGGGTAGGTAAAAACAGAAGCAGAACATCTCTACAAGCATGGTGACAATTCTGCTCACTTAAAACTGACAATTTTTTTCCAGTTAAAAGTAAGAAAGCATGAAAGAAGTCTGGCTCCTTGCTTCCTTTTTCTGTTTTGTGTAGGGAGGGAAGATAAATCTATGGGCCAAGGGTTCATCTCCAATGAAACATATACACATTGAAGGGAGTTTGCAAACTTACCAAATTTGAAGATAACAAAGAAACCTTTGGTATTCTAACCGGGCAGATAAATCATTGTGCTGCAAGCTAAGAAACAGTATTACTAATAATACAGATTTTTGTAAAAATATTGTCAAAAGAAAGCATGCTGCAATAGTAATTGAATAAGCATTCTACAGCATGGTTTGAATTCCAACAGTTCAAGCTGTTACGCCTGCGGGGGACCACGACACATACAAGACAAACCCAAATAAAGATCTACAAAATGTATGCTACTAAAATACACACATAAAACTGATTTGAGTCCACATAACCTCAGAAAAAGCATTGAACTTTCCAGTTACATAGTAAAATTGAGTGTTTGGCTAATCCAAGACAGAGATAAGAACAAGAGCACTGTGATTGGGTTAGTTTAATCTAAGCAGAAATCAAAATCTGTGAGTGCTGAATTTTGTAATCCAAACATAAAGACATTGTCAGGTATTATTGGCATTGTTATAACTTTTTGAAGTTGGTAACAAAGTACTACAAAAATGAAAACCTTGCACAAAAGCAAACATCTAAAGCAACAACAACAACAACAAAAAAACATTTTTCTTGATGTTATAAGTCTCTTATGGCAAGCAGAAAGTCATTGTTAATATGAGCCTAACAGTCACAAAACACATTCATAGGGTTTGAGGTATACTTAAGTCACCATTAAGAGTTTGACTGCAGCATATGCAGACACACATAAATTAGCTTTAATCTGGCTAACGCAGGAAGCCACAATGGAAAAGCAATAGCCATACATTACTTGAATGCTGTGCTAAGAAAACGTTCATTTTGTTACGTTTAGTTCTCTTACCTTGTTTTGTTCTCTGCTTCAAGGCACAGTAGTTTCATCTTGCCTACATATCTTCAGGTCTCAAAATGCAGAGAGTTTCAAAGAAAGTGAGAGATACTTGTTTCCCCTTGTAGGATGTAGCTGAATGAGTCTCCAGGTTGCTTTTTCTCAGCAGGACTTTTTTATAGTGCAGCATTTCGCTTTCCCACAGTACTGCAAAAGTAACAGCAACCATATGTATGCAGACTGTATCCCACAGAGCCCTGTAATTCCCATTTTATAAATGCAGCAATTACACAGAGGTTAAATAATTTGAACAAGAAGAAATTCATTACCAGGCTGTATAAAAACGACATGGAATTTAAGTGCAGGCCTGCTCCCAGTTCTTAAGAAGTTTTTACCTTAAAGCTTCAAAACATAAGTATTTAAACGTACATATGTCAACACCATTATCTACTATAAACATTTCAGGCAGTTGAAATAAGGACAAAGACTCAAGTGCATTATCATGACCTCTAATACATTTTGCTGCTGGTACTGACAGACAGAAAGATCTCTGTCAGAGTTAGTGCAATCTGTCCGGAGTTTAAAAACTAAAACTAAAAAACCTCAGTCAGTAAGGTATCAACCCCTACTTCAGTTCCTTACTACCTATATCCATTATAAACATTAGCTGCATAAATCCATCAAGTCTCACCCAGACCCCTAGCCTTTTTGGGGGTTTCTCAGCCTTCTTATGTCCTTCTTTTCTTCTCTGCTACTATCTCTCACTGCCTTCATACAGCAATAAGCTATTTATCATGAGTAACCAACACATATGTTAGCCATATACAATGTATACTATCCTCTAATTTCAGTTCTACCATAAGTTGGACTCAATGATCCTCGTGGGTCCCTTCCAGCTTGGGATATTCTTCTATTCACCCTCTCCATTCTGAGCTTGCAACAAGTTACAGAGATTCCGGGAGGAGCATGATGTGAATTCTGGACATAAAACTCAAAAAAGAGAAGATAAACTTGCAGTTTTATTCCCAAAAATATAAGAACACAAAACTTTTATCCTTCTGGACCTTTTGAAAGAATTCTGGATAAACAACTTTGGCAGATGAAACTCTAATCATTCCTCTCTCCTTTATAGTGAATGAGCAGAGAATTATCTTCTATGAGACTCCAGATACAGTGGCTTCTTTAATCTTTTTTTTTTTTTTAAATGCTTTGATGAATAGATTCATAGTAGTATAATGTGACATCTATGACTTCATAAAGATACCTAAAGTTTCAAACTTTCTAAGTATCTCAAAGTTCTATGAGAGAAAGCTTGTATGAGACAAGTACATTTAAACAGCAGGTAAATTCTACAAGCCAATCTGCAGTCCAATCCTTGAGAAGTTTATGAAGGGCAAAAGAACTTGAAGCAGTTAAATTTAATTAGCAGCTAAAGAAATAATATACCAAACTCTAACAAACTCCCAAGCCTCTCATCTTCACTGTAATTGTATGAAGAGCTAGCGATAGATTACAGAATAAAAGAAGGCTGTATGTTAAGCTTTCTAATGAAACCCCACCACATACCCAATCATTTTTTTTTCTAATATTTTCTCCAATTTCTCTGTATTGGTGCTATGTGCAGAATAATGCACATTCTATCTCACATCTGATCACATAAACCTGTCCCAAAGAACACACTTCCAAACATTTTGTAGAGAATGACCAAAACACAGAATTCATGCAGTTTAGTGGACAAAACAAACTGAAAAATTAAAATATTTTGAATTCTTAACATGAAAGGTTTCCTGCACAACATTTGCTACATGTACTACTCATTGAACAAATCTGGTGTTTCCTTCATCCACCACACTTATTCCTTCAGATTATCTACCTTTCTACACCTTGCTGATTGCAGACAGTTGTTTAAGAGGTCACTGTCGTCCTGAAGCTAAGAAGATAAACATGACAAATATTGTGGAATGAGGAATCTAAAAGGGATCTATTAGTCTATGATAGATATCTCATCTTTAGAGTAGAAATAAAGTTCTTTTATGTGTCTTTTATCTTCAATATAATGAAACATTCCCTTTACATTCCCACTTCAGAAAACATGGAAGTACAGGCAAAGATATTAAAGGCACGTTATATACCACAACTTAAACTATATGTAACGGAAATGTGAATTAGATTCCTTCTAAAAAAATGTCATTTAGAAAAAGCTAACTTAATTATGATCCATCTTGAATCTAAATGGTAATCCCAACTTTTTTTTAGTGTTCTTATTACAGTTAATCTCAGTCTGACAGATCATTACAGAGACTAGATACGATACAAATGGACAGACAAAACAGAGTTGCATTTTGCATACAAACATAAGGAGATGTTTATGCTTATCAATAGGAAGTTTTTAAGGAACTAGATTTGTCTAGTAAAGTGAACACATAGTCAGTTATTCCTAAGAAGAAAAAACTCCAAGTCATCTTGAAAATTTGCTACACAAGCAATAGCTCCTAATAACATTTTGGTGATAGCTTTGTAGAACCTGGAAGAGTTTCTAATGAAAAATCTCTTGTTTATTCCATTTGGACAAAGCAATTTAACATCTAAAATCCACAGAAGATTTCCTCAAAGACTTAGGAAAATCCTCTAACTTTAGATGTGTCATAAATAAAGTCATACTCACAATTAATAAATAAAACAAATAAAACCACACACAGATGCCAGTTGAAAAGGCACAAAGAACACACTTGAGTTATGAATACCTTGGAAAATTTAACACTAACTATAAAGAGAGGAAATCACATTTTAAAAAAAAAAAAAAAATCCGTTCTTGAGTAACTGTAGCTAGTAGTGCTTAAAATTAGAGTACCTACTAAATTCTATGCTGCTTGAAGTGCATACACTGAAAGCCAGGACAGAACAGTGGGGCAGAGGGAAGGAAGTCAGTCTGCTTACCTCTCCTCCTGCTGACCTGTGACACTGGGACCCAGAAGAGGTTATATTTTTCCTAGCTAATTTGGCTTTAAAGATTATTCTTACTATTAGACATCACTGAAATTAGCACTGTTTCTTGCCAGCCAACTGCTTTTATTAATTGTTACAAGCACATATTTTTCTATCAAGACAGCTGGGAAGTTTATTTCTCCTGTCATTACATCAGATTATTATTTTACAGTTACAGACAGATTGTTATCAGCCTTCAGAGGCTTTAAAAATAATACAATATGGTTCCTAGCACTCCGAAGCAGACTGAGAAATGCCACCCACACAATTAGCAATACTTTTTTTTTTTTTTTTTCCCCCTCTAAACACAGTGTGCAAGAAGATTTGTTCTACAGATGTTTTGAAGTTAATTCTACAGTAAAGAACTGGCACAGAACAGAATCACTAACACATGAAACTTCTGTACTGAAATGTACAGAAAATCTGCAATGCTTTTGCCACTTACTGGAGAGAAATAGGATGACTTCAAATATCTCTCAGGATATCTAATTTAGGACACTTCACTAGTATGTTACTACAGCTATACTTAACAGAATTATTGAGGTTAGGCATTACAGAATATTGCAAAGCTATACCCTACTGGTGAAGAGCCTAGATGTATAACCATACAGTGTTACTAAGACAGCTGCACATGCTCAATAGCTCCCTACTTAGAGGGCTGTAAAGAGAAGCAAAATATCTCACTTCTAAATCACTATGGCATGTACAGAGGGCCTGGAAGTTGTTAGTGACAGACAGAGGGGACATGATTTTCCAATTAAAAAAAAATAAAAATCAATTTTAACAGCTGAAGAATCATCAGTATTATACCCAAGGGACACAGTAAATGTTCCTCATTTATAAATAAACAGGACTTCTAGAGGGAAAGTTTTTGTTTTTTTTTGACTGTGACCATATTTTTGGCTGAAATTTGAGTTGCTGTCAGAGTAGTAGAGCAAATGTATTCATGTATTCAACATGTTCAGCTCTGGGGCCCCCAAGTATAAGAAGGACATTGACCTATTAGAGCAAGCCCAGAGAATGGCCCTGGGGATGGTCAGAGTAATGGCTTTAAATTGAAAGAGGGTAGATTTAGAATAGGTATAATGAAGAAATTCTTTATTCTATCACTGGTGAGGCCCTGGAACAGGTGCCTGCAAAGATTTCTCACCACAAGATTTTGTAGCAAAGAATTAAAGCAAACTCAAAGATAGATATCTCTGAAGGCCCGAATGCCAGAAGACACGTACATGCATTCTGCCTTCCTGGCACATCTGACGTAGATCTTTTAACATGGGAAGAATGTGACCATTTAGAAGCACTGCAGTTACATGGCAGAAGCAGGGCAGGGAAGAACCCAATACTGCACATCGTAGGTAATATGAGTGGGCCAGTGGAGCAACAAAAAGGAAGGTACTTCAGAAAGAACCATGCAAGGAACAGCTGAGGAAGAGGGGACACCTGGAGCTTGTCCTGTGCGGATCTGAGGTAACTCCAGCGACTGAGAGTTACTAACTCATATGCCATCAACAATGACGAAATACTGCAGTCTTGTGTCACGTAAGCAGTAGCAACTTTTATAGTAAATATAAAGAAAATAAAAAGTGATTACAAAATATATATATTCTTAGTGTAATTTCCCCCATTAAGTAACTTTGGCTTATCTTATCAGAAGAAAAGAAAATCCCTGGTTCAATTTTGTCTAGCTAGACTAGGGAGTACAGTGATACCACCTTTGATTTTTCTGAGAATTGCCTGGTTATCCTTTGGGATTCCTACTGCTTACTAAAGTACAGAAATTTTGCTGAAGAATGATAAGAGATGTGATATTGACTAGATGAGACTTAACATTCACTGTCAGTCACAACAGCTCTTTTTCCCATGCAAAATGGCAATGCTATTTGGATCATCAAATGCTTGAACTGCCTCTGTTAAATTTGAGGAACACACCATTGGTGAATATTATGAATGAACAGACATGGAAAAGATATGCAAAAGGAATGGACCATCATTTCACCATGCATGGTACATTTTGCATATATATTCATTTAACAGGACTATAATCCATGTTTTGATACAGCATTTAGACATCTGTGGAGGGGCAATGATAGCACCTGGACTGCACTGCTGTAATGCAAAAAGTACAGTGTGTTCCAGTATGTGCATAACATAGGAAGAAAGTGCTCTTAATAACAATTTTTTTTTCCTTGGTTAGAAGTTTATAATAAAAGCACATATATAGCTGAAAAGAGGCAGAAAAGAAAGTCTGTGTACTCAAGAGCTCTACACTGATCCTCCATGATGCTGGATTCTGCAGTTGAGTGTCCTCAAAATGAGATTGGGAACTATCAGACATTTTATATTTTCACGTGACATTACATAATCCAAAATAAAACAAGATTAAGCCAACTTGCTCTGTCATCATCTGTGCTGCACGCAGTCCCCAGTGCTCTATTTCATACAGTGTGATTGTCCACATCACCTTACCTTCTGCCTATTCTGGAAGTAAGCCAAAAGTAGCTTTGTTTGCCCGCTCCACTATTTAATTCAGTGCACAATAAATACAAAAGCAAGACACATTTTCACCACTTTAAATAGGGAGGAATTATGCCAGCAAATGCTATTCATTTCACATTACAAATGTATTGTCCTGGCCCTGCCCTCCTCATGTGCCAACACTTTTACCTACCATTACAGCCATCTGCTGGCTACCCTGCTAACTTGAGGCAAAGCACACCATCAACCTTAGCTCTGCCACATGGAATGGCACTCTTAGTGCGTGCTCACTGCTGGAGGTGGCTGCAGTTCTGAGCGCAGTACAGGCTGGCGGGGCTAAGGTTATACATCCCGGTTTTATTGGGATAAGACTCCTGCTTCCACATGCACACATTCAGATTTCTAGAGTGAATTCATGATAGGTAATTTGCAGATGTTTGAAAGGTTCCATCCCAGACCCTAAAATTCTACTGCCTTACAGTGAGTTTCTCACAAGATGCTACCACAAAATCCCAGAACACATATGACACAACGCTAACCAAGTATAACAATGTTCATCGTGACAATGCTGCACTTGTGTTCCGAATATATCACTGTCACATACAACAGACCTGGAGATGCAGGTCATAGAAAATAATTGTGTCCAAGTGCACAGCTGAGATCTTTATTCTGCTGCAAGTTACCACATAAAAGAACAGAAAGAAATTAACTTACCATGTACTTTGTCTTTCCTGAACTTGGCTTTTCTGGCTCTAGGATCACTATCCGTACTCCTCTGAGAATTATTAGCACATTGTTTGTAGCCTGAAGAGCATGAAACACCTGGCACAGGAGAAACAAATCAAACACACTTTACACAATATTCTAATACAATGGGTCAGAGGCTGGGTGTGTGTGGAGGTCCAGGTGAAGGTTTTTGTTAGTTTGGCTTTACAATTTAGCTGCTTAACCAGCCATCTCAACTGGATCTCCCAAGATAAATGGAGAAGCTAAATTTGACATTATTTCAGTCTAGCTTGTAATGATCTACCAGCCTTGCCAGGCAGTCTGTGTACAGAGTAAATCAACTCTGCATGGAGTATGGCACGTTAAGATGTATTCAGTGAGCTGTTGCTTTGTTGCTAAGTTCTGTGTTATGTTCACACCCTTCAAAATTAAACTACAATGCCTGAACAGGTGGCAAAATAAATTGCAAGTGTCTTTAGAGGAAAAAAAAATCTAATTTGAAACAAAACAAAACCCAACCATCCATTTCTCCTTTCCCACACTAGCCCTAAATATAAGCAGAACTTTCACAATACAGTATCTGACAACACTACAGAACCCAGGTTTCTCACATGGCACTTTGCTGTAAATAAATACATACAAAGAGAGAAAAAATGAAGAAGTACCATTCAAAGTCACACTAATTTGCCTCTACATTTACAAATGTTGTAATATCAAAGGTGAATGTGTACGACCTTCCTATTTCTTTTTGGAATGGGTTAAAAACTGTGTGCCAGTAGTAGCCAAATCTGTATTTGACCATACTGCTTCTAACCTGTGGTAAGTTAAAGAAGATCCTTCTAGACACTTCTCATGCCTCCACTGGGAAGTTCAGACCATTCAATAAGGCAAAAAAAGTGTCTCTTTTAAAAAAAAACTCCTATTTTTGATTTGAGTTTTCTTAAGAAGAAGTGGCCGTATCTTCGAAGCAGCCCAAAGGTTCTGGCAATCACTGGCCCTTCTAAAGCAGTTTCACAATAGCCATCTTTGCTGAATGCTACACGTCTCTTGACACCAAAATTAAAACCTGCCCGGGCATAAATACAGATAACTGCTTCTATCATCCTTAGTCTGTTTTACATATGCCATTTCACAGATAACATTCCAGAAATCACAGAATAACAGAAATTTCTTGATTGGACTGAGGGTCTCTAGTCCAGTTTGTTAATGGAAGCAGGTCTAACTTTGAAGTTACCGTATGATAGCTTTGTTTTATGCTAGAGTTACCAGAGACCTTAAGGCAATTGAAGCATGCGCCAATAGCCACGTTTTTCATTTCTTGAGCAAAACCATGAAGTGAGATGTTTTCCTTGGGAGTAATTCTTATGGAAGTTTATAACACAAATTCAGGGGTGGGGAAAGGGCTTTATGTACTCCTCCCTTCCCTCCTGACCTAAAACATTCCCTGTTGATAGCCTTGGGTTCTGACTTGATGCCATCTTGGTCTCCAGCCAATGCTAAGAGTGGAAACTCTGCTCATCCAAGTTTACTGTTGACTTAAAGCATTTTGGCCTTGGTTGGGTCAGATGTTGTACCTTGCTCTTCTTGTCTTAAGATGCTAGAAATCAGTCTAGCTGAGAATGAGCTCCAAGTGCTTGCTTTTACCTCTACCCTTTGCCTCCTGTCCAAAAGTTGCAAAGAAGTAAATGAATAGAATATTGCTAACAGGTCTCCAGGTTGTTTTCTTTGAAACCAGCTGGTAATGAGAACCTTCAAATGAAACCATACTCACTTTCAAGGATGCCATGAACACCATGATCAAGACAGAATCAAAACCAGGAAGTACTTGGAGGAGGAGTACTTTGAGACAGGCATCCAAGGGGACACCCTGTAAAGGAAGAGGGGCTTACAGAGTATATTCTTTGGGAATGGAAATACAGCTACAAGCTTTCTCCATCCTGATGGGGAATGCAGTATCACCACAGGGGAAGTTCCTCAAAAACTGCATTACAAGTGTAGTTTATGGATAGATGCATTATCTACATGAATAAAACTTAAAAGGCTAGCCTGAGTCCCCTGCAATTTACTGATACTGAGAAGAGAAAATTGGAATGACTGTAGAACACTTACAAGGCAATTATAAAGGTCAGAACCATATATTTCACCATCAGTTTTCATGTGTATTATGCAACTCATCTGAAATCTCAAAGCAAAAGACTACAGCGATGTTTTATCAAGTGTTGCCTTCCTTCCCCTAACAATTACTACGAGTGAGAGAGAAATCACAATTGCACTGAATGAGTTCTGACTCATTATATGAGGTTTTTTAGGAGTCAATGAAACAGTATTTACTTATTACAGCTCAACACCTCAAAAAATGCAACCTCCAGGGTATGCCAGCTGCGCTGTTTCTCAAAAGCCACCCTCTACTCTCCTAGGGATCATTACCACTAGCTCCATCTCATTCATTTTACAAGCTTTCATTGAAAGCAGAACATTACGAAGCAATAACATTTTATAACAATCTGTTGCCAACTATCCACATTACACTTCTCTATGTAACATGAGTTTACCTTTCTGAATGAGAAAGATTGAAACTTCCATTAATAAATAACCTACCCCAAAATTATCAAGCAAAATAGAACCATCACCAAATCACTACAGATGTACTTGGGAAGAGAACAGATGCAGTAATTATCTGATCCCCTGTGAGCTTCCTGTGCAGCACTTTCATTCTCTCTGCATCATCCCCATAAACCAGAAGTAGCATTAATCCGTGAAGGGTGTTTGTTCTCTGAGGTTAATTATGAAGGAATAAAACTTATTACTTCTATTTAATTAATTATTTAATGAAAATAACACATATATTCATTTTCCAACCTGGAACAGATCATAATAATGAACTTATTGCAGCAATTTACAGTATTTCTATATATTTTTAGAGAACTTCCTAATGAGATATTCCAACTGTGGTAAGCCAAACATTTACTTCAGCAGGCCTCTCTTTGCAATCTGCAGACTGCTGAAACATATCAAAATAAACATTAGGCTTTTGTACTGCAGATCTTTTTCTTTTTGGCTATAGTGGAGATTCAAAGAGAAAATAAACCTCATTGATCTACATACACAGTATACAATAAACCTACTGCCAAACCAAGGATAATAATTTCTAGAGTTGTACAGAAGCTCAAGTCCAATTGACAAAACAATACTTTGAATATATATTGATATGACTCAGTGATCTTGAAAATTTAGTAAAGGAAGCAACACCAACTCAGCACACATTTAGCCTATTCCACAGTATCATCAAGGCTGGCCATCTCTTGGTGTTGACACCAGAAATACATAGAACTGATCATTAAGTTACTTTACCAAAGTGAGGCTTGAGTTTTAAAGCAGGTGATAAGTACCATATATGTGTATATATATATATGTATATATGTATATGTGTGTGTGAGCATTAGAAAGACATGACTAACCATATTTCTTCTACTCCAATTGTATTCGTTCTTTATTAACTGGTCAAAGCTTCAGCCACCTGAAGCTGGCCATAGCAACATTAGCTCTTACTAGTTTATTTTACTTTGTTAATCCACTGTTTTCTCACGTGAGATTTTTTTTTCTGTCCAAAACACTTTGCATCATTCTTTGGCTTATTTAAATTTATTTTCCTGAGAATGTAGTTAAGAGTTAAAAAGTAAATGAAATAATACAGATTGCTCTAAGTCTCCATTCAATTATTTCTGTGCAGTGATGTGCCTGCAGTCCCTCAGCATATACATTATTCTAGCTTGAAACACGTTTCCCAACAGTTTTTGAAGCTGCTGGTATCTTGCACAGGATAATACAAAGAAGGCATTACCCAGGAAGAGAAAAAAGTTTAGGAATAAAACTATTCATATATAGACAACTGGAGGGGAACCATCACTTCACACGTACCCCTGTGTTCACAGTACTACATGCAAACACCTCTCAACTCAAAAGCAGTATTTGTTAAGCATTCAACAACATTACAGCTGAGGAAAGGAAGAGAAGTTATGTAACTGAGAAGGCAGTTCACATAGGCTGACTGCTACCCAAGTTGTCTTTGTCCACGATACAGGGATGTCTAGAAAGTTTCATGCCCACCAACAGAAACAATGAGCACTTTGAACACAAGTGATCAGAACTGCAACTCTCTGCCAGGATCAAAGACTTCCATGAAGCAGAAAGAAGAGTAAGTAGAAGGGTGTTCTGCCAGTTAGGACTGCTTCAGGGACATGCTGTTCTGTAACGAGCCAATAACTGTGTATTCATCTGTGGGGGAGACTCCTGTGTCATCTCTAAGATGGTTCAGCTGAAAACACTAGGAGGGAAGTTATTATTAGCAAATAAGAAACAAAAGAGCTATTGTTATTGAACATGAATATTTTAAAATGTACATGGCTTGTGAGTGTTCTCCCAGTGAAGGATTTTCATTCCTGCACTTTTTCAGAACCAAAAGAACTCAGCCAGTGTCGGTATGAGCTGGCTCAGGACCTGAGAAGTGTCATAGTTCCTATATCTGAGGAACCAAATACCCTTCCCAGCCAACAGACTTACTTCAGAGCTCCACATATGCAGATATTTCCGTAGAAGACCTTGTGCTTCACTTCACACGCACAGCATTTGATGAAGTAAACAAACACCCAATCAGCCTTCCTTGAAAAAGGGGGACCTTTGTGACCCAATATAGACATCCATGGGATACTAGGCTAGTTTCTTAAGCAGTTTGCAAGAGAACAACAAACAACTGGCTAGAACAATTGCATTTGAAAAAAAAAAAAATAGATGGAAGAGAGATCATCAGCCAAAGGAAGTTAATAAAATGTTATTTTATCTCATTTTGCTCAGTCCAACTTTTCTGACAGACATTGGACAGCAATAGCTAAAAATACCGCAGGTTTTCCTACAGAAAACCCTACCACTGACAAATACTGACTGCTACATCCAGTACTGCATGCTAATTTGATGATTCACATCTCGTAATTCATTTTTGTCTACTTTCCTTTCATGTTGAGGACCTGAAGTTTTGCTGCTTTGCCTCTCTCACATTATCTAAGACCACACAGGACATGTGGGAGAAGCCCACACTGGCCGTCACTAGCAACATTTGTGCTTTGTGATAGCAAGCTTTAAAAATCTAGTTTCTCTAGAATTTAAGCAAAAGGAACACAGAGACAGGAACAATTCTCAATAACAGCACTCTGCTTGCCACAGGGTAGTAAGATTTTAGAAGGATGTATCTGGTTTCTTCTCTTCTCCTACATCCTTCCCTAGAATGCTGAAGTCTGTGGAAACTGAAGAGGAATAGGCACTTTCTTCATTTTAAGCTGTGTTAAGCAGAATTAAAACAGAAATTCAAATCTACAGCTTGAATACTTGACACTGTGGTTTTTGAGCTTCTTGCTCAAACACAATGATTACACCAACTGTGGCCATGATTAAGGATGCTCAGGAAAGCATAAAGATAACCATACCGGTGTGTTTTCTCATTAATGCATTTAAATCAAGTTATCTAAAGGTCAGACCCATTTATCTTGTCATGTGTTTTAGTAGACAGAAACTCAACCTGGACAGGGAAAAGACATTTTCATAAACATTTACACCTGCCTCAGGCTAGTTTGGGGTACTTGAACAAACAAGTACATGCAAACAGGCCTCCCATATAGCTGGTCTTTAAAAAAAAAAAAAAAAATCCTAGAAATTCTGGTAATTCTTTCAGGACTAACAGTGCTAAATCAATTACTATGCAGAGTTACAGTTTTGAGAGATGGTGGGACCTAAAATTTACTCTCATGCTTGTTGATATTTTATTGCCATTTGGGGACTTACACCTACAAACATGCAAGTCTAGAGTTGTAACATGAACCCAGGTCTCTTCTCATTCATCCAAATAAATGTGAGAAGGGAAAACGGAGCATATGATATACTAGCGTATGGCATGTGTTTTTCAAAAGCAAAGCAAAGCTAGTTGCTGTAGACACTGTGACATTTATGAATATAGCATACTTCCTCCTGCAAGTCCTTAACTCAACGATCTGTATCATACAGCCACCTACAGCAACCAGGTCACCAGTGAACAGAGATAAGAGCAGCATTTCTTCACAGAAAATTGGTTTTTGTTTTGCAAAAGCTTGTGTATGATATAATTAGCTTCTGATGCTGAAATTAATTCCAGTCTCATTTCTTACTACGTTGTAACAAAAAAACAGCTTAAATGCTGAAAATATCAGGTAACTGTCAAGCTATATTTAACCCCCACAAGTTTCACCTGTGACGAAACATCACCACGAGCAGATGGTGTTGATATGGGGTTGCCATCATTAGCAGAAACACACATTTGATTCTGAAAGTGGCAGCGATAAAGGACAAGAAAACTAGATTTATTATTGGGCATTTCTTGAAGCAAACCCACACCTATATTAAACCTTAGTTTGCTTCATTCCTCCATTCAGTAACATAATTTTATTGTTAGGGTTGGTTCAGTTCCTGAGAACTAAACAGAAACTGAATCCTGCTACCCAATTCTCGCTGAATTTTAAGAGTATTTGCACTCCTAACTTCTTTGCTCCTTTCCCCTGAAGTCCCTGTGAAAGTGAATGCACAATTTGTGTTACTTCACCAAATCATTTAGGTAGCTGGGAGTCTACTGCAAATAGCTTGTCATGCTATTTCAGGAGCATGAATACCACTAGCCAGCTAATGTTTTTAGTCAATGTTATTTTAAAAAGCTAGTATGGAGTAATAATAATTTTAAAAGTTCCGTAGGATGTAGGAGTATTCTAATTCATCCAAATAAATTTAAATAGGTCTACAAAGATGTTTATGATACATATTATTACTTGTCTTAGGAGTTGAACTTCATTAAAAATGGACGTCATACTAAGAGAGAGGCATTGTCCTGCTACCAAGAATTGTTTTAAAAGTCTAACAGCTAGGAATTATCCAAATAGCAACAGAATTCGCAACTGCTTAAGCACTCAGGCCAGTAACATTTCAAATTCCAAATTCATACAAAGAGGGAACTAACATATAACCATAGATAATATTCCATCAGCTGGTGAAATAATCATAATTCAAGAACTCTGAAAATAATTATGCTACTACACTTGTGGGTTACTTTAGGGTTTAAAAAGTGATTGGTTAGAATCCATTTTGATCTTGCTTGTTTCTCACTCTTGTGCATGTAGGAAAATAAAAGTTGTAACCAGTCAATTTAGCAACACTTAAAAGAGGATTTCCATGGGACTAATTCTGATGTGAAGAATCTGTGAAGGACTGTGATTATTACTCATTTCCAAATTTCTCAGTGTATTAACACAAGGACGGACCTGCAGGAAAAGCCTTAATTTCCTTGAAAATTTTGAACTAAATGAGGGCACAAAAAACTGTGGCAAGTTAATGAACTTATTAAACAAACAAACAAACAAAATAAAAGTATGGATGTGAACCATCTTCCTCCTGTAATACAGTGAAATACAAATGTGAAGGGTCATGCATTACATTGGACTGAGGTAAATATGCTGCCTTCTTTAACAATAAATGTATATTTTAAGGAATCTTACTTCTCTCACTGTAGACACCACAAAAAACAACAGTCTTCAAAACCTTAAATTTTGATAGATATAGATATATACAGATTGCTATTATGACTAGCCTGTTTTTTATGTGGAGCAGAAGTTTCCATGCATTACATCCTGAAAAATGTCTTTGTGGTTACTAAACATCTGTCACTAATGGCACGTAGATCCACTGTTATTGTTGCAATAGAAAGTATCATAACCTTTGAAGCAGACATTTCCTCTTTTCAAGGGTATTTCCTTTATGAGGTACAACCAATTCACATATGCTGTTACTCTGAGAAAGCGTCATAACTAAACGTTCCAACTCTCAAGTAAAAAGGACTTGGCTCCGTCCTCAGCCTTACACAGCTGACATCCCTTAGGTAGAAGAAATTCTCAAATCTACAAGTTGCTGGCCAAATTTATTTCCAAATCTTCTTTCATGTTGTTTTGTAGATTTTTGAGAATGCCCATGTCCTCCTACCCTCAAAGTGAGCTGTAAAGGCATTTTATTTGCCTAACACCTGGCAGTGATCATAAAGGTTTTATAATTCTATAAAACAAGTAGATGTACACTTTGCTGCACGTAAGTAGAACCTGCTTGCAAGATACAAACCCAATATTCTCTACACAGAAGTCCTATTACCATCTTTTTAAACCGTAGGAATTAGGACAAAGCAGCACAATCATTAATTCCAGTAACATCTTAGTGCCTAGCATGCAGGTGTCTTTCCAACATGCTCCAGATCGTTACCACTAAGAGATTAGCACCTGCAGCATTTTACAACACAAAAGAGAATGCAAAAAGTTTCAAGCTACCTGCTAAAACAAAGCCATCCAGGGAAGTATTAATAATCTGAATTACATGTTAGAATTGCAGTAATAAATTGTAAATAGCAAATTATTGTTATGGTTATAAATCACCTCTTAGCATTCAGCTAGCAGTTGGTTTGTGAATTATTTTAATAAATCTTTCAGCAATGAAAGAAGCAGCACCGTAAAAGAAGCCTAACTACAGAAGCCAAGTTAATGAATGCAAACAAATTAAGATTCCTCCCCACCCCTCTCAGGGGCAACATTTTCTGCTCTCACAATTTTAACACGAATCTTACTATTTTTAATGCTTTTCTTTAAGTCTGTACTGCTGGAATCATGCCCAAGAGTCTTAGTATTAATATTAAAATAAAAGATTTCCACCCCCTTGCATCTGAAATTTGAAAGTGGGAAACAAGCACACCCTACAGGCTGAAAAAAAAAAAAAAAAATCACAAGAAATTCAAGGTGGATCATTTTTTGTGTTTGGTTTAATAAATTAATAACTCATTATTTCTAAGCTGATTCCTTGAGTGGCAGGAGCCAGACAGTGCATTTACTCCTCAGAACTGACTGTCCTCTAGAATGTCACCTGAGCAGATGGAGACAAATCAGCAATTTTACATAGAAGAAATATCACAGAATCACAGAATCACAGAATTTCTAGGTTGGAAGAGACCTCAAGATCATCGAGTCCAACCTCTAACCTAACACTAACAGTCCCCACTAAACCATATCCCTAAGCTCTACATCTAAACGTCTTTTGAAGACTTCCAGGGATGGTGACTCCACCACCTCCCTGGGCAGCCTGTTCCAATGCCTCACAACCCTTTCAGTAAAGAAGCTCTTCCTAACATCTGACCTAAAACTCCCCTGGCGCAACTTTAGCCCATTCCCCCTCGTCCTGTCACCAGGCACGTGGGAGAACAGACCAACCCCCACCTCGCTACAGCCTCCTTTAAGGTATCTGTAGAGAGCGATAAGGTCGCCCCTGAGCCTCCTCTTCTCCAGGCTGAATAAGCCCAGCTCCCTCAGCCGCTCCTCGTAGGACTTGTTCTCCAGGCCCCTCACCAGCTTCGTCGCCCTTCTTTGGACCCGCTCAAGCACCTCGATGTCCTTCTTGTAGCGAGGGGCCCAAAACTGAACACAGTACTCGAGGTGCGGCCTCACCAGAGCCGAGTACAGGGGGACGATCACCTCCCTAGCCCTGCTGGTCACACTATTTCTGATACAAGCCAGGATGCCATTGGCCTTCTTGGCCACCTGAGCACACTGCTGGCTCATATTCAGCCGACTGTCCACTATCACTCCCAGGTCCTTCTCCGCCTGGCAGCTCTCCAACCACTCATCTCCCAGCCTGTAGCTCTGCTTGGGATTATTACGCCCCAGGTGCAGGACCCGGCACTTAGCCTTGTTAAACTTCATGCAGTTGACCCCAGCCCATATGCAACGTTACTTCACTGTTCTTTTTGTCCAGCAAATATTCTTACACTTCAGAATGTTAATCCAGCTTCTCTTAAGAGCCATACTTTTAAAGAGAATGCTTCACCTTTTGATCTATGAAGGAACGTTATTTCATACACAAACTATTTTTCATTCACAAAATTATTATTTTTTCCCTGAAAAGCTAACTCCTCTGCAATTATGAGCATACTGTGTGAGAAGATATAACTAAGAGCTATGTTACCTGCAAGAGAGGTGTAAGTGCATACAAAGCAGGAAAGTAACATCAGTCTTCTTTAAGGGCAAGATAATGCTTTCACATTCTCCTTAAGGTAGCTACTTGTTTGAAAGAAAGTTAAATAAATTATTTGCCAATATATTGTTATAGGATTGGGCCGGTTTTTTGTAAAGCCACCACTAGATGGTGAAACAACTTCAGCAATCTGTGAATCTACATCACCTCTCTGAGTCCCTTCATTCCACTCGAGTCTCCCCCTTCCCTGCCTCCAATAAAGTGCACTCAGAGACATTGGGAGGACAACACAAACCTGGAAAGTAAGCTATTTCCTGTAATTAGGATTTGTCAAAATAGCATTGTCAAAGCTAGCATTCCCTTCAACTTCGTAATTCGTTTTACACAAGAGGGAACGATAAAATTGCTGTGACTTGGTACGGCTCTGTATGACCGAGAGCTACAGGAGGAAGTGACTGGCCACTGCAGATCAGGGTGTCCAAAACACCAGTCGTGGACTTCTGAAACCCAAATTCAGCTCCCTCTTCTGCTAGGCAGACCAACTCAGCAACCCAAATGCAAGTCTCTTAACATCACTGCACCTCATTTCTTGGCTGGAAGCAAAATTGTAGTTGTTAGTACTTACAACCTCATACGGATGCTGGAAAGACAAGTACATTTAAAAGTTATGTCATATTCCAGAACTGTGAAGTATTTTAGTGTATTGTGTATTGCTCTGAGAGGCAAATAACAGCTTTGGCATTCACTTTCCCCTGGCCTCTAGTACCTTAAAAAGATTCATTTTGCTTAGTTTTAGAAAGAGCTATGATGACTTCCATCAGTATTTTACTTGCTACTGCAAGAGATCAGACTCAAGAAATGCTTCTACTGTGTGCCCACCTCTTGTTTTATGGCCTCCTATTTCATCCCCCTGAAGTATTTTGATGAAAGCCTGGTGGGACAGATGTATTACTGTCCTGGTTTTGGCTGGGATAGAGTTAATTTTCTTCCTAGTGGCTGGTGCGGTGCTGTGTTTTGGATTCAGGATAAGAACAATGCTGATAGCACACCAGCTGTTGCTGAGCAGCGCTTGCACAGAGCCAAGGCCTTTCCTGCTCCTGGTGCTGCCCTGCCAGCGAGGGCCTGGGGGTGCCCCAGCAACCAGGAGGGGACAGACCCAGGACAGCTGACCCAGGCTGCCCAAAGGGATGGCCCATGCCATGCGGTGTCCTGCTGTGCTATACAGTGTGGGGAGCTTGCACTGCTCAGGGACGGGCTGGGAATCAGGCAGCAGGTGCTGAGCAATCGTGTTGTGCATCACCTGCTTTGTGCATTTTTTCCCTTCTCTTTCCTTTCTTTCCTATTAAACTGTCTTTATCTCAACCCACAAGTTTTACTTGTTGTTCCCCCCCTCTCTCTCTCCTGTCCTGCTGGTGGGCAGGGAGTGAACCAATGGCTGTGTGGTGCTTAGCTGCCTGCTGGGTTAAACCACAATAATTACCATGCAGCTACAATTCTTATTCATTACTTGTGCCTATCCTGGTGGTAAAACATGGCTGGATTTTTATTTTTGTCATTTTAATATTTATCAAGAGTTCCAGGAACCTGTTATTACAAGTTAAGTAAACTGATAAATAAAAGAACAAATCTTCCCCAGAGCTAAATGAACAGCCAAGGAAGTTCTGAGAGGAAGTTCTGAGCTTACTTTGCTCACAACCAACAGAACCAGAAGCCTGAAGTGTATCTTACTGCAAAATACTTTTTTTTTTTTTTTAATGATCATCAGTAAACAGATCACAACCAAAGTTATGAGTAATGTGGATTTAAGCCTATATGAAAAAGGAAAATGTTGGATAGGTAACATTGAAAATAAGTTGTGTAGACAAGGTAAATTTTCTATCAGCTAGTAGACGTCAAACAGACTATTTAATTAACCAGGTACTTGAGATAACACACAGAAAGCACACACCTTCATTTCATAGAGGAGCAGCCTCCACCCAGCCATAGCTACCCTCCACATGTGAACATTAGAAAAAAAAAATGTTGAGTAACACACTTCTATGAAATAGACCAGGAACTGCTACAGGAACTACAAGGAAACCCCTAGAGCACATTCAACTGGGAGGAAGAACAATAGGTTAGAAAACAGGTTTCAAAAGGAGACTATGCCTATTGCATTGACCTAGGACCTGAAAACTAAGACAACTGAGAAGACCCGTCTCACTCTGCATGCATTATGGGATCGAACTCCTCCAGGAGATGACAGGGCCTCCCCTAAGCCAAGCCAAAAAAAGTCTCAAAGTATCATCAGGGAGCTCATCTGAGATGCAAGAGATTCAGGCCTGTGACTTCCACCACAGAAAAGAACATTCTCTGGCTATACAAGGTACATTTACCTGTTAAGCCTTTTACTACTCTGAACACATTTACTCTGCTTCTAAGACTCAATTAAGCCTAGAACTCTTTGCCAGACTGTCAGAGAAATACAGAACTGGCCACCTCAGAAAGGTAACACAGGATTCACCAGGAATTAAACTGCCCAAAAGGGATCACAAGTGTGCCCTTTCCGCTGCACTGCACTAAGCAGAAGTGTCTAATAAAAATGTCAATAGCAGACACAAATACAGCTGCTACGCTATAGAATGAAAGACCAACAGTAATCAAGCAGCTTGATTATTCATGGAGGAAAACGTACCTCAGGGACCTGAGGCTGAATTATATCTGCATTCCAAGCTAACACCAGAATGATATTACCATCAAAAGTCTTGGTTTTAATACAGTCTGACCAAAAGAACATTTACTAGAAACAGTGTCAACGAATCTAGTTGTTATGCCATCATAACATATGGGGTGACTCCTTGGGAATTGGTTTGAACCAGCTGTTCATTTGGTTAATTTCTTAGTGAATGGGAAGATCATATTTATCAAGATCTTGCATGGATTCATTCAGTTAGAGCCAATTCCATTTTCATATACAACAAATTATTTATATATTTGACTAACGCAGCTATACAGATACTACGTTATTTCACTGTCTAAAGTTGAGAAATAGCTGCAGCCTCTTTTCATTTATACTATTCCATTGAAAGTAGAAAAGAATCTCCTTTTCATTTAAGCATGATCAGAAAACAATGCAAATAAATATTGAGGGCACATCTACACAAGGCCTTTTTCTAGCATAGCAGGTGATCTATGTCACTGCTATTATATAAAGAATGGCCTATATCACTAAATCAAATAGCTGGTGGCCAACCCCTGTACCAAGAAGCAGTTTATCCTGAAAGGAACTATTATGCCACCTCCTTCAGTCCCATAAGCAGGGCTGATTCAATCACACAGCTTTTATACTGGCAAAATCATGTTTACGCTGGAGGTTTTGCTAAAATGCAGATTTTGCCAGACCAAGCCTAGACTTAAGATCACATAAATGCAGTTGTTACCTATGTTGTTGACTTTCAGCAAGATAAACAACATACTACAGTTTATGAGAAGCCTCCTTGACTATCTTCATCCCGAAGTACTGCTAGGGCACTTTCCTCACACAGTACACTTCATTTCCTCCAAGACGGAGGTGAAGCCATTTCAACAAGATCTGCCCTTGGTGAGATGTTAGATACTTCTGACATCTAAACTGGATGAGAAACCTGTTCTATTTAGTATTTTTTGTAGCAAAGCCATTGCCTTGCAGTTGGAAATTTGGCCTCAATTCCTTCTTTGTTCTAAAACTGTTAGGGGAAAAAAAAAAAAAAAAAGGTAATAGGGTAATACAGTCTTATTGCAGGCACAGTTGCGTTCTCTTTTGATGCCAGGCTGTTGCTTTCATGATCAGCCTCCAGCTAGCAGATCATTACCTAAAAACGCCCCACCATATGCAGGATGACATTTGTGGCCATTCTGGGCAGCAGCTGCAATTCAGTCTTGCAACCTCACACAGGATGTACCAGAAAGCATTTCACGATCCCCCACTCAAGGTCAAACCACAACAACACACAGCACTTGGATCAAATGGAGATCACAGACTGGCCTTTGTGCTTCTCCCAGGCCCTCCCATCTCGACAGCACATGCACAGGATAGAAGGAAAATAGTTGTCAACTTCATTTCATTTAAGTCACTCCTGATAAATCTGCTGACTGCCAAGCAGCTGTCACAAAAGCAAAGGAGGAGACTCCAGATAAGAAAGGGGATTTCTGTGGAGGCTTGTGTGGTGGTTTTACTCGGGTGGGTGGTCGAGCTCCACCACAAGCGCTCTCTCACTCCCCCTCCTCAAAGAGGAACGGGGAGAAAATACAATGAAAAGGGCTCAAGGCTTGAGATAAGGACAGGGAAATTGCACAGTAATTATTGTGATGGGCAAAACAGACTCAGCATAGGGAGATAGTGAGATTTATTGCCTATTACTAACAAGCTGGAGAAGTGAGAAACAAAGGAAAGAAACCAAAAGCACCTTGCCCACCCCCATCCACCCTCTTCCACCTCCTCCCCCTGAGCGGCGTGGGGGCATGGGGGTTATGGTCAGTCTATAGCGCTTCTTCTCTGCTGCTCCTTCTCGGTCACTCTCGTCCCCTGTGCTGTGGGGTCCCTCCCACGGGATGCAGTCCTTGCTGAACTGATCCGGCGTGGGCTGCCCACGAGCAGCAGCTCTTCAAGAACTGCTCCAGATCTGGGTCCGTACCACGGGGTCCATCCCTCAGGAGCACACTGCTCCAACCTGGGTCCCCCACGGGCAGCAGCTCCTGCCAGGTCACCTGCTCCTGCGTGGGCTCCTCTCCACGGGCTGCAGGTCCGGCCCGGAATCTGCTCTGGCCAGGATCTTCCACAGGCCGCAGCCTCCATTGGTGCAGGTCCCCCTGCTCCACCATGGTCTCCTCCATGCGCTGCAGCGTGGAACCCTGCTCCACCGTGGTACTCCATGGGCTGCAGGGGGACAGCCTGCTTCACCATGGGCATCACCACAGGCCCCAGGGGACTTCTGCTCCGGCACCTGGAGCACCTTTCCCCCTCCTTCTTCGCTGACCTTGGTGCCTGCAAGGCTGTTCCTCACTCCTCTCACTCTCCCAGCTGCTGTGTGGTGCAGCGTTTTTTTCCCTGTCTTAAATCTGCTCTCACAGAGGCACAAACGCCATCACTTATTGGCCCAGCTCTGGTCAGCAGTGGGGCCCTTATCAAACATGGGGCAGCTTCGAGATCCTTCTCCCAGAAGCCACCCCTATGGCCCCCTGCTACCAAAACCTTGCCACGTAAACACACTACAATATGCAACACTGTCACTAACTGCTAGAAGTTTGGACTTTAGCCCGGTGTATCTGCACACTTGTGTTTTGCTGGTCATAAATATGGAATTTTAACTGCTATCCACACAGACTTCAGAGGTAGCAATTGAAAAGCTTCTCTATCTCCCCCACCCTCCCCACCCCCAGAACTTTTTCTGTTTTGTTTTAATACAAAAGATTTCTATTTCCTAACAACAACAACAAAAGATAAAAATAATTGAAGGGAAGCTTGATTTGTCTGATGCCACTCTCTACATCAGATTGCTCAGGGCCTCACCCAACCCGATCTTGAACACTTCCACCAGGGGTGGGGCATCCACAGCTTCGCTGAGCAGCCTGTTCCTGTGCCTCACCTCTGAGTTAAGAACTTCCTTCATCATTTAACGAAGGTGTGAGTGGGCTTATTTTGTCCAGCTGAGTGCTATGTTAAAGCTATGGTGTTCTTTAGAAAAGGGAGACCACCAAGTTATTGTATTATTGCAAAGCAGGCACTGTCCCTAGAACATGATATTTGCATATTTTAAAACAAACAAACAAACAAACAAAAAAACTCGTTCAGCAATGATTTGATTCTGCACAGTGACAAAAACCAAACTTTGTCTGCTCACTCATTTCAGAGAATGAATCAGAAATCTGTAAAAGATAACATACACCTGCTTTTACCTGAACCACATTTACAGCCAACAATAGTTTTTAAATTTGAAAAAAAGAAGTCCTATATTTTGTAATTTGTTTCAAAATTTGTATTTGTGTTAAAAATGGTGCTGCCCAAAGCGAATAATCCGCTCAGAACCTGCAGCATTTCAGAAGAGTTTTGATACAAAGTTGTTCTTCCTCTCTAGCCAGCAGCGCTGATCTTAGTAATTATTTCAGTTAGGGATCGTTTCTTCTTTTTTTCTCTTGAAAGGAAGAACTTGTTTTTCATTTTGTTTTCAGTAGATGTAACTCCTAAAATCAGAAATTGCTCTGCACTAAAAGCAAGCTAGAGTCCTGTGTCTCAGTAGGACAGAGATTTGGAGAGATGGGAGTGCACATATAGAGAAAAAGTAGTACCTAGGTGCAGGAGAAAATTCAAGGATATCCACAGGCAGCGCCAAAAGGTAACAGACAACACTCTGTACAGTATTTCTATGTTCAAGGCAGTGTCTAAGTTAAAATATTTACTGAGAGACAGAACAGGATTTGTTGATTATAGTCACAAGTTCTCTCTCATAATACTTTTGTGCTCATGCTATTCAACAGTATATTGGAAAACCTTTACAGGTGACAAAGGAATGTAGCAAATAACTAGATTACATTTATATAAACTAATCAGACACACACAGCTTTTTCACTATGACAGAGTGTAATATTATTGACTATTACATCTGACACTGCTCTGAAGAGGCCTATTACCTTTATGTTAAGTATATTTATATGTACACAAAATAAATTATTTAACTGAAGTTCAGAATTAGCAACTGGCAGAATGCCTCATGCTCATTATTTGAATCATCTACCAGAAACAATAAAGGAATTTCAGCTACAGTTGAACTCTTCACCTACAGCTGAAGAACAGGGCTAGTTAAGGGAAGGCAGCCAGTTCCCTGAGCTATAAATTAACTTTGGTTTAATTAGAAATATGAGTTAGGAGTGGAGATGTATTAGCAGTAGATCCTGCAATATGTACTTGATCTGCCAGATTCCCTAACTCAGCTGGCAGACAGAACGCCTGATGATAAAGCTAAAATAGGAAATGCAACATCTGCTTTAAAGGGGTCTTTGTCGAAGTTAGTCTCAGCCTTCAGCCCATCCACTTTTGGTGTTGAGGGTTGCAGAGAAATGCACCCACACTGCCAATCTTCTGTGGATCCTGATGTTGAAAGGAAAAGCAAATAATGCTGGAATTACTCAGAAATATCTAGAAATTGTGAACAAGTGTGCTATGCTTCAAGAACATTTTCTTGGAACATCTGAAAACTTTTTTTTTTTTTTTTTTTAAGATTTGCACTATTTTAAGATTTTTCACTATTTCTTGCACTAAAAAAAAGCTAAAGAAAGAGTTGTAAAGTAGGAAAAACACACTTTGCAGATATTTTCTGTAAATACATTTCTAACTTGTCACTCCACCTAAGTCTTGTGAGCACATCTGCAGTTTTAAAATCAGTAGCACACAGAACACTGATGATGTCAGGTAATCCCTAAGCATTTGGACAAGCAATGTACACTGACCCCTGTATGAAGGAAAGAAAGGAAAATGGAATTCTGCTTAGGAAAATCTCATGCTCAACCTTACTGAGAAAGCTCTATAGATTTCTGACACTGTTTAGTTTTGTTATGGGTTTAGTGCCTTGCTGTGAGTTTGGCACCTTTAGAGCTAAGCAAATTGTTTCAAGCAAAGTACATCTTGTGAGATTAAACACAGGAATGCCATTCCCATCTCAGAGACTCCCTGAACTGAAAACTAGGAGAGCATGCCACAGAAGAACCACAATACATGCATTATGATCCTCTAAACACCTGTTAACATCACAGACAAGAGACTGGGACAGCTAGACTTGTATCCTCACACACATCCCCATGGGAATTCATTGCTCTTTTTACTGAAAAGTAAAAGGATTTTAAACACTAAAAGAGGAAAAAAAAATCTAGTGCAGAAGTTCTACCTTCAGAGGATGTCTCTCTCAAGAACAGAATATCTAATACATGCCTGTGACATTCTTTCTAGTCATGGAAAGCATTTACTACTTATTTCCTGGGAAAGGGGCTTGTGGTCAAGACATCCTTCTGGACCTGAAGCATATTAAAAAAAAGGGTACTGACAACAGACATTCTCCCTTCCCTCTTGTCCACTAGCTTTTCCAGTGGCTAATACTGTATGTCAGCTGCACATGGACAAGGATATCTGTATTTTAGTAATTCTGTTCTGCAGTAGCATGTCAGAGCATCAAGTCATAGCATCAGTCAGTATTTACACATCAGCGCTACGATCTCTCCATTTTAAGTGCAGAATACTGTAGCCCTTTTTGCTATATTATTTTCAAGCAGTTACTAGATCATGAACCATAACCTTCCTGAAATAAAGGCACATTAGTACTCTTACTGAACACGTTGTTTCAGTATGTAATCTATTGTTTGCTAAAACATACCCTTGAAATGGGTGGTGGTGGTGGTTCTTTGTTGTTTTTGAACTAACCACCAAAAAAAAAAAGAAAATCAAACTCACCACCTTGGATGAACTCAGCCTTTATTGCCCAAGAATTGCTGTATGATTAGTCATAAAAAGTCCTAAACATTCTCATCTTTTATGTGCTTATATACTGCAAAATGCTTCTTTCAAACCTGAAGTCTTTTTTTTTTTTTTTTTTTTTTTTTTACATATATTCCTCAGGAATCATTTTGGGAAAAAAAGCAGGGGGTGGGGAGTATGGCTTTAAAGTCTATTTTAGCAGCTCTTTTCTGAACAATCTGCAAAGTTTCATCTTACTTGTGACAAAGACATTAATCAGCTAGCTCAGTTAACTCATATGAATCAT
Source organism: Oxyura jamaicensis (assembly GCF_011077185.1). Classification (NCBI taxonomy): domain Eukaryota; kingdom Metazoa; phylum Chordata; class Aves; order Anseriformes; family Anatidae; genus Oxyura; species Oxyura jamaicensis. The sequence continues at coordinate 5,930,683 of NC_048902.1, forward strand.
TTTTTTACTGAAAAATAAATCTTACAGTATTTATGTCACTTTTCAGCAAGCTACCTAATAACTAGAGCTGCAGATATTTATTGGAATAAATATTTTAATTTCAAAACCTTAAAGATCTTGGCTCTACGGTAGGACTTTCAGTGACCAGGATGCAGTTGAGAGAGGAAGTGATTAATTGCTCGTCATGACAACAGCACAATTGTTTGAAATAGATGAGTGAAATGACCTGGAAATACTATTCATTGCTCACACTAGACATATTAAAATGATCCAAAAACCAGCAGAAATGTCTAAGCACTGAAACTCACATACATGAACTATTTCAACGAGCAGTCAGGACACCACACGTTTTTTAGCTAATTAATGACTGAGCAAGCTGGAACTAAGAGGTTCACGCTTAAGCTAGTGAATTTACCACTTTTTAAGTAAAATGCAAACCAATTTCTCCATTCATCCTCTGCCCTTCACCACCTGTCTTCAGTTAAAAAGAGTTCTTAGATTCATGTACCTTAGCTCAGATTTATTGGTACTACTTTGTGTATTGGTCTCTAACAATATCACCACTGAACAGAGAAGAAACAAGTACACCAAATATACAGGAAATTTTTATAAGGGGTGGGGATAAAAGAGCTTTATAGGAAGCAAATAAATCACCTGAAATAAGGAAAAAGTAGCACAACACTCTCCTACAAATGCTTTCCCCCCACTACATATCAATTTTATAGTTGACAGTTCCAATGTAGCAGGAGGCAGAGGCACTCAAGCTCCTCTGAAATGTTTGTGTTTCTTTGCAGAATAGCAATCTAAGTACAGCACGCTGCAGTAATCTCTGTTGCAAGTGAATAGCCCACAAAAGTCCTAGCGTAACAATCACCTTTCCCTTGCTGATTTCTCTTCCGGCTTTGCTTATACTGCATTTCCTGAGTGCAAATTTAAGAATTGCTCTGCATCAATTCTACAGACATCCAAGTAAAATTTACTGAACTCACTAAGCCCAAGACACACAACCCTATTCAACAATTGGACAGACTCCTGGTTGAGCTCTAAACATATCAGATGTGTTTCTGGGCAGTCACAGAGATGTAAAGAAAACCTGTTACATTAACAAAAACTTTGGACAGAATCCGTATATTAACCCTCACTCTGTACATCGATACCATGATGTTTATGACATCATGCAGTTTTATCACAGAAGAAGTTCAAAGTAATATTTAGCTGCCAACAAAGTAAGGAACAAAGTTAACATGCTTCTATGATTATTTTTTGTTAAGATACAAACTCTCTCAGTAACACTTCTGTCTTGTTCAGGAACTCCTTTATCCTTTATTAAGAAATAGTTTCTTCAGTAGGTTAGTTGTTATGGTTTCTTCATTGTGAGAAACATAAAAAATTATTTTCCTTCTTTTTGATTCTTTATTCCTATGTCTCTGAATGCCTTTATCTTCTATCTAAGAGAGTTTTGTTTGCTGTTTTGTTTCTATTTCCTACACTGTATGAAGCAATCATTTTCTAAAAACAATGAAGCATGAGCTAATGTATTTATTATTCCCAGTATCACTGTGTTTTCCTTGTGTTATACCCTTCGGGGAAAAAAACAGGTTCCTTTTTTCCCCCCACAGGACCAGTTTCCAGTGTTAGACACCACAGTCAGAAATAGTGCCAGTTTTAAAAGTTGTTTAAAAGATTTTTTTAAAAACACTTTTACCAGAATCTTCCTACTATTTCCCTGTCTCTTCAGCCATCTGCATATGGTGAGTAATGACTTACCCCCCTATTTTGCTGTATTATACGCAATGTGATTTAGGATTACACCTTATCATGACAGTTCAGTTTTTGGTTAAACCTTAAGCTAATAGGAAAAATTCTGCTGATTATATGTTGATTATGACTACCTGCTTAATCTTACTTCAAAGCCATACTCACTGTTATTCCACACAGTCCAGCTATGTTGATTTGGATGAAAGCCAAAATTCTTCCCCTCCAGTAAGACTTCCACAGAGGTCAAAAAATAATCGAGCTTGGAGCCTGTAATTATAAGGTGATAAACATCTGCAGTGCTCAGTTACAAAATGGAAACCACTAGGCATATTATGAAGATGATTGCGTTTTGATTTTCACTTAGTTTATGCTGCATTTTCGGGTTCTGACTTACATCCATGTAGTGGCTGAGAGTATTGCTTATGCGTTCATGCTATGTGTCACAAACCTTCAGTGAAGTAAAACTCTAAAAAAATGAATTTTTAACAGTTTCCTCAAAGATTGACTTAATTGTTAATTAGTCATCAAAACAACCAAAGATGATGCTACTGTGGATACAGTATTAGTAGCTACTGAAGATACAGGTGGGCTTGTTAGAGAGTAGAGGACTGAGCCACGTAATTCAGTCAAGATTAAACAAAAAGAAAACACAAGCTAAGATCTGTAATGACAGGTTTGAATTTCAAAAAGCAAAACCTAAGACTATCCAAATGTCATCATGTTGAAGTCTACTACATAGTAAAGCATACACATATAATACTTACATATTTACATAAGCTTTATTAGATTTACTTTTATACCAAAGGACTTCCTTGTTCACTTTTTCTCTCACTCACAGAAAAAAAAGCAAGATGTGCAAGAATCCAGAGGAAAAAAACACCAAACTTTTGTCCCCTGAAGACATACACTGGGAAGGTTATCACAAGGTTTTCCGAAAGCTTGTCAGTAATTTTAAAACCTTAAATATTCAAGTGTGATTCTATCATTTTGTAGATAAAATATCACAACAGTGCAGTGAGTAAAAAAAAAAAAAAAAAAAAAAAAAGGTCTGAATAAAATAGCAATCTAACTTCTTATTAGCATTGTCCAAAGGAAGCATTGATTAAAAGAACAGTCCTTTTAGGAAATATCAATTTCTAGTTGACACAAATAAACAAATTCACTTAGGCCAACACACAAATAAAGTGGAATGCAGCACTTCACAGCAGAATGACTACTGTATTTTAACACATGGCAAACTTAACAGCAAATTATGCATAGAGTACGTTTAGGAACAATTTTGCTCAGTCAGTGGAAATATCACTAATTTTGTTTAGTGGCACTTCATTACCTAACTAAAGTTACTACAGTATCAGAACCAGCCTTAAGTACTTTTAGGTGGGTCTGCAAAACCATTTTTCAGGCCTCATGCAGGTAGACATTTGTCACATAATTAATCCATACAACCTTGGAGAGAAACAGCACTCTGATCTTTATGTTTTAGGTGGTGTGTTATGTGTCAGTATGGATAGTCACATACTCACTTGCCCTTGACAAGTTAACGATATAAATCATTTACAGATGTGAAATATACCATCGCACACCAAGATAACAAGAGCCATCAGCCTCTCTTTGCAAATACATAGTCAGCTGAGGGTGGGAAGAGGAATAAGGGGAAGACAAGAACAAGAAAAATTATACACAACCTTTTCCTTATATAAGTCATGCCTTTATCACTGATCTCTGCCCTCTCCCTAGCTCCCTCCCAGCCATTAGTAAAAGAGGATCAATTTACAAACAAAGGTTAATCTATTGGTTTTAGGTGGCAATGTTTTGGAAGGGAGGTAGATGGGGCCTAGAAAACATACCCAGTGCTGTCCCATGCCAGGCAGAAGAAGCTAAGCCAGTCAGTGAAACTGGTGGTGCCTCTGTGAAAAGGGAAAGGAAAAAAAAAAAAAAAAAAGTTAAGAAAAAAAAGGGGAAAAAGTGAAGAAAAAAAAGAAAAGCTGCCCAGTAGTGTGTGAGAGAGGAATAGGGGCTTGGAGTGAAGTGTGAAAAATCAGGGCCAGTGAAAGAGGGAAGAGAGTTGCTCCAGGCAGCAGAGCAGGCATTTCACTGCAGCCAATGGAGGACTGCTCGCCGAGCCCACAGGTATCCTCTGAAGCAAACTGCAGCACGGGGAGAAAAACCCAGCACTCCCCCTAAGGAGACAGATTTGTGAACGAAGGAGTGAATCGTAGAATCACAGAATATCCCAAGTTGGATGGGACCCACAAGGATCATCGAGTCCAACTCCTGGCACCACACAGGTCTACCCAAAAATTCAGACCCATGTGACTAAGTGCACAGTCCAAACGCTTCTTAAACTCTGACAGAAGTTGAGTTGAGGAGTGAAGGTGAGCCTGGAAAAAAGTGGGTGGCGTGGGGCGAAGGTGTTTTAGTTTTAGGCTTTTCTCTACTTTCAAATCTATTTTAATTAGCAATAAACTAAAGGAATCTTCCCCAAGTCAAGTCTGTTCAGCATCTACTTGTAATTTGTAAGAGCTCCTCAGCTTTGTCTCGACCCAATCTTTTCCATCTTATTTTCTCCCTCTGTCCTTTTGAGGAAGAGGAGTGGGAGTGTAGCTGGAAGCCAGGCTGCAACTCAAGGGCACAAAGCTAACTTCCTGGTATCCCTTGGTGCACTTTCACTTGCAATGACTAATTCATCCTTCTGAGCTCCAGGAAAACTTTTAACTTCTAACAGTCCGTCTGTCCCTATTTAGATTCCAGTGAGGTATTTCTGCAGGATGAAGGCCCTGATCATCTTCCACTGCCAAGAACAGAATAATCAAAACCAAGGAATGACAGCCTTACACAAAAAAACAGTTTGGTGGTCTCTCTGTCTTCCAGTCAAATACTTGTTCTGTAGCCCAGTCCACTATTAGCTTTCAAAGACCTCCAGTCAGCCAGAAGCACTGAGCATTCTCAATGAATGTGTAGACTTTCTTCATAGGAGGCAGCAACTTTTCCAGCCAAAAGGAAGTACTGAATCTGTCACAGCAATGTAGGTCATTCTGTGGACAATACTGGTTCTGATTATGGATTAATTTCTGTGGATTATATGAAGAGTGGAATCTCTGATTTTTCTAGCTTCGATGACTTCAGTATTGTACATAGCTGCTAAATACACACATTCTGACAAAGTAATTTCAAAAAAAAAGCTTTAATTACTCATAACTACTTTTCTGCAAGTATCTAAGTTAGTTTTGAACCCCTGAGTTACTTAATTCAGAGCCAAAGAAGCCTAGAGGTCAGTGAGCAGGACACCACTCAAATTACCACAAGGATGAGGAGAAACAGTGGGAAAAAAGGGGGGGGGGGGGGGGGGAGGAGCAGTCAGCCAGAGAGGCCCGCACACAAAACTTCTCTTGGTCTCAGTGGACAGCAACTTGATAAGCTGTTCCATAGGACAGAGCACAATGTAAAATGATGTGGAAATCAGCCGGGTGCCCACTTCTTTCAGGCTAGAAGTGTGGCCCTGCAAAGAAATGGCACTTTGGAAGAAGGACCACCTCTACAGACAGCCTCTGTCCTTGCTCGACAGATTCAAGCAATCTTAAAAAAAAATAATGGAAAAGACATTTCCTGCTTCTTTGACAAAGGATTGGAACATATAGAAACAATGATTTAGTAGTGCTTTTCATTGATATTTTACACTTTAAACTCTTACTTTTGAACATGTGTTGCTTTCTGCTTACAATTATACCTCGTGCAGGTACTTCCTTCTATTTAGCTCTTCACTATCTAGCTGACACACAAAACCCTACACACCTGCCAGACACAAAGGTTAGATAAGAGTTACTGTGCTGTGAATATCAGATTCCTTCCACTGACACAAAGGTTACTAGTTTATGGGTAACTTCTGTGCTCTCTGTAAGGCCTATGAAGCAGTTATCCAGCACAGGGAAACCACACCACAATGCACACTACACCTCTGAATTAATCAGCAGCAAACAAGGCTGTCTCCTGTGAACTGACAGGATAAAAAATACTAAACCAGCAGAATGATAAAGACAACAATGCCATGATAGTTTGAAAGTGACATTACAGCTTAGAGGTGTAGTCCTTCAAAATCTCTGCAACCTAGTCTGTTACAGACTGAACAGATTCTAACTTTCAAAAACAAACAAACAAAAAATTATCATACCTTTTGTGACCAAGAAGCTAAAACCAAAACTCTCAGTGCGCACAAGCATTGCAGTGTAACACACAAGATTTTTTTGTAGTATTTACAAGCTTGGCCTCAGATGACCTCTTTATTAGGTTATCAGCATTTACTACTCCTACATATTTCTTGAAAGTCATACTAAAGCAGCTGATGCTAATCTACATGCATAAAAATTCTTTCATTATATATTTTAGTAACCATCATTTCAGGCTAATTCCTCCAAGTTCCAAGCCAGTTCCACGTTTCTCTCTTCATTAGTTCTGCTTTCCCAGGGAAAACCCTATATCCTTCTACAAGATGTGTGCAGGTGAACCCATTGAGACAATGAGCCTTGTCATCACTATCTAAAATTCCACCATGTCCTGCACCAGGTGTGGCACAATCAGCAAACAATCACAATTTATTTTTTTCTTCCCTTCGATAAGCAAGCGGAATACATATTTCTTCTTCATGCTCCAATGTACTTATCTGTACCAAACCCTCAAAACTATATAATTAGAAAGGTAACAGGTCACCTTGCGATGATTTTTGTACACCATAACAGGAAAGTTAGAAAGGCACTAACTTCTGACTTGATATTGGTTATTAAAATGGAAGCAGGTATTAGAAGGCACTACACAGATGTGGCACCTAGACTTATCTGAACTGTTTTATCTCAGAGTCTTCACAGTTATGAAGAAACCCTTGCTTTTTTATATCAACAGATGAATTCTGGAAATAAATAGACACACCACTCTGTCTTATGACACCACAGTGACCTTAAACCCACAGACACCACTGCCAAACACTTCAACTCCCTTCTGTGTTATTCCTTCACTATTTCAAGTACAAACAATTTTAGGCCTGCAGTACGTTTCTGCAAAAAGCACACCACAAGAATCTTAGGTTATGTAACTTCTCACATATAGCACTGTTAAAGATCTAATGGAATATCAATACCATTAAATCATCGATTTCTTACATTTGTAAGCTACCCTCTTATCTCCAGGCTGATGTTCTCTTTATGTAAATAATCATGTGGCTGCAGGTTACCCTGCAGACATTACTTGTACAATAACATAGTATCCTTACTATACTATTGTATTACAGTATTTTATCATACAACAGTTGTTTTACACTCACTTTTACAGAGTCACTTTTGTACTCAGAAGGAGATGTACATCATTGCGAAACAAATCCAAAGCTTTAATTTTTTAAAATTTTTTTAGTCCACAGTTTAGAAGTTTTAGTTAAACCTGAGAGCATAAGTATCAATAGACTTTAAATATTAAATTAATATTAATAGGTTTCAATAACTATTTAGGATGAAAACAAGTTCTTATATCTTGGACTTTACCTACAAAATATTATTTTGTGTAGGCTATCATTTCTAACTTAAAAAAAAAAAAAAAAAAAAGCAGCTTTGCAGAAAGCATGATGTCAATTAAGTTTTATTTAATTTGCGTTTCATGTGTCTTTAAGTTTTGGGACTTATTTATTTATTAAGCCTTCGACACTATTTGGAGACCAAAGACACTATTGGATTTAAGATAATAGCTAAGAAGACTGAAAACACATTTTTCAAGTCTCCGGATAGACTTACGAGTTGTTGACTTTTAACATGGATTGCTGTTTTCATGTAAAAATGTGATTGAAGAGTCTCTCCAAATTTCTGAAAAAACAGCACCTCATTTCTGAATTGCAAGACCATAATTAAAAAAAAAAAATACACAAAAATGCACATTACGAAAACCCATTTAAGAACTCTTATGTGGAGTCATAATTTTTCCAGCATTTACCATGGGACTAACAACTGGAGGATTTTGACCCCAGCACCATGCCATTAAGAGGTACAAGGCACATAGATCAGATAGAACATTAAACCAGGAGAGACTGTTTATGGTGTTTTGCAATATGCTCTTGTTTTCCTAGTCCACAAGCTGTGGCCGCATGAAAGAGGTCGTTTGCATACTGAAATCAGAATATAGAATCAATAGAAAAACATTGTTTTAGATAAAGAAAACCCCAAGTCTACAAGGACTTGCCACTCCCCTACACAAGACTGAAGGGATACAGTGTAACAGAGATGACCTGAATTGGAAGAGCTGCACTGAAATGCAAAAGCTGCACTGAGAGAATTATTATTGCCCTATTGGAAAGTACTTTGTTCAGATGAACCAATTCTTTACTGCAAGCTGAAAATAACTTCAAATCAAATTGCAGGATCAAAGAACACATATAAAATGGGACTGACTTCTTCTGTGCCCTGAGAAAGCAACTTGCCCACAGGGTGTCTTGTTTACATTTCCCACACCTTTTCTCCCAAGAACTTCAACTTTGGTACTTAGCACAAGAAAACTGACATACGGCAAATACTTCATGCATCACATTAGTGCGTTTCATAATGCCTACCAGAATTTCTGGACTGCAGACATCTAAGAGTACTTCCTGAATTAGCTAAACAAGTAATTCAACCAATAGGGTGCTCAAATTGGGGAAGTAATATCTACTGTTTTCTGAAACCTGTGCAGAATGACACATAATGGTTGTCAGTCCTGATATAAGTTGTGTGTTTGATTTCTTGACATACCTGGACCTAAATAAACAGACAGATAACTTTTATTTGTATTTTAGAAAAATTGTCTTCCTCCACTCAACTACACAAATCCACCAATATTCTATCACTCCTTCATTAAAGTGCACATTTTGTGACCCATTATTTATAAACCGGGCCCTCCTTCTTCACCCTCTGCTCCCACTGTGGGAGCAGAACTTCTACTTTGTCAAGGTTCCCAGCTTGGTACCCAATCCTTCACTAAAGTCCCAAATGCTCCAGACCAGCGGAAAGCATACTGCAGCTGGGCTTCCAGACTACAGTGCTGTTGCTCTCACTCCCTTGACCTGTAAATTTGCATGATGTAAATGCTGGAAAAGCAGTATAGATCCAAACTCATCTAGTAATGTATTTAAACAAACAAACAAAAACAAAAACAAAAAACATATTGCACAGGATTGCATTCTAGGGGGATTTTCCTTGCTTTGTACACTGGACAGGGGTAAGATAAAATATATATATTTTTTTTATACAGGTATAAAAGATAGACAAGAACCTCCTGTACTGATAAAAACCAAATAGCTACGCAACAAGGAGGGAGGTGACTTCCTTTTATTCACCTGTGGTTACGCTGAGAACACCCAGCCACTATTTCACCCTTCCCAGGAACCTGGCACCCAGGCTGTCAGGTTACTCTGCACAGGTGGCGCTGACTGAACAACTGCACCCTGCTGCAAGTCCATGCAGGAGGTCAGCCAGGGCAAGGCAAGGCAAGGTACGGGCTGGTGGCTGTGGCCGTGCAGTGCGTCGCCCCTGAGTCGCACGTGTTGGAGCGGTGGGGGCATGCGGCTGTGCGAGGGGAAGTCCCCAGCAACACGGCGGCGCTGTGCGCTGCTGCTTGGCTCCCTGCTGCTGGTCACTGCCCTGGCACTGCGCAGTGTCACCTGGCCCTGCCACGATGGCCACCCCCGCTGCCGAGACCACCTCCACCAGGCTCTGGAGCTTCCCACCAGCCGAAGGATCAACTGCGCAGGGGTTGTCAGCGGGGACGAGCAGGCAATCCAGGAGGCATTCCTCAGCAACCTGGAGACTAGAAACAAAAGGGCACCCCTGACACCCGAAGCGTACCTTAACATGACGAAGGACTGCAGCAGCTTCAAGAAGACCCGGCGCTTCATTGAATTCCCACTTAGCGAGGAGGAGGCCAAGTTCCCCATCGCCTACTCCATGGTCATCCATGACAAAATCGAGATGTTCGAGCGGCTCCTGCGATCCATCTACGTGCCACAGAATGTCTACTGTGTCCACATAGACAGCAAGTCGCCAGCCACCTTCCAGGAGGCCGTGAGGGCCATCGCCGCCTGCTTCCCCAACGTCTTTGTGGCCAGCCGCCTGGAGAGGGTGGTCTATGCCTCCTGGTCACGCCTGCAGGCTGACCTCAACTGCATGCAGGACCTGCTGCAGAGCCCCGTGCCATGGCGCTACGTCCTCAACACTTGCGGCACCGACTTCCCCATCAAGACCAACGCGGAGATGGTCCGCGCCCTCCAGATGCTGCAGGGGCAGAACAGCATGGAGTCGGAGAAGCCGTCGTCCTACAAGCAGCTGCGGTGGAAGTACCACCATGAAGTGGGGGAGGCCATCTCCCAGACAGCCACTGAGAAGCTGCCGTCACCGCTCAGCTCCCCCATGTTCACGGGCAGCGCGTACATCGCGGTGACGCGGGCCTTCGTGCAGCACATCTTCGAGGACCCCACAGTGCTGCAGTTTCTCGAGTGGGCCAAGGACACCTACAGCCCTGACGAGCACGTCTGGGCCACCCTCACCCGCGTGCCCGGCGTGCCGGGTGCCGTGCCCCAAAACGACAAGTTCCAGCTCTCGGACATGAACGCCCTGCCCCGCCTGGTCAAATGGCAGTACCTGGTGGGCGACACCAGCAAGGGAGCGCCCTACCCGCCCTGCACCGGCCGGTACCAGCGCGCCGTTTGCATCTACGGGGTCGGAGACGTGTCCTGGATGCTCCGGCAGCACCACCTCTTGGCCAACAAGTTCGACCCCCAGGTGGACGATGCCGCCATCCAGTGCCTCGAGGAGCACCTGCGCCACAGGGCCCTGCGCGGCGCGGGGCTCTGAGGGGAGCCGCCGCACAGCCCGCCCCGGCGGCGCCTGAGGGGCGGCGGAGGAGGAGCCGCAGGGCGCCTCACGGACCGGGGGCTCCTTCCGCGGCCCTGAGGAGAACCGGCGGAGCCCCGGGGTAAGCGGAGGCCGGGGGGGCACCGGGCTCGGTGGGGGAAACGGGGGTGCTGGGGTGGGAGGGCGCAGCCCCCCCCCGTCGTCCCCTCCTCTCCCACCTTTGCCCGCGGGCGTCTCCGCAGACAGGGCGCGCATCCCCGGCGGCTTCCCCCCGGCCGCCGTTTTTCCCATTCTGCATCCACTGACTGTTGGCAAAAGCGACGCCAGAGCTCCTTTTTGTTTTAGAAAAGCACGGCCAGGTCACAGGCCAGAGTGACTCCGCGTCCGGGTACGAGCACAGGTGAAACCATGCAATGGATTGCTTTTTTGTAAAGCACCTGGCACCTGCCACGCTGCTCGGCGTTGCGTTGGTTTGCTTTTGTTTCAGGCACTTTAGAGTTGTTTGACTGCTGTCGATAGCTGCTGGCCATAAAAAAAAGGTTTGGCCATAAAATCAAACATAATGAAATAGGTGGCTTATTGGTATTCTGTGTGCTGTAGTCACCTGAGGAGAACTAACTGCTCCCAGGCAGAGCCATTAAAGTATTTCATCCATCTGGACCCCACTTCTCCATCTGTAATACACGTGGAGGGATGCTTAAGTAGTTAACTGTGTGCTAACCTGCATGTTCTAACATCTTCCTCTCTATCCGTCCTCGCAGAAAAGGGAATATTATAAGGAGTGCTCTCAGTAATGTAATTGCCACATCCAGTAGTGTGTTGGGCCTTTTAAATGAACAGAACACCTTACTCTTTTTCTCCTAAAGTTTCTTTAAGTTGAAAGATCTATGAACTGTATTTCACCTATGTGTACTTTACCCACCTCACATTAAAGCCAGCTACTTCCCGTGGATCCAACAGTGCTTCAGTACCTAAGATGGTGAGGATTTAATTCAGTTGCCTTTATACAATCAACAGTTTTCCCTAGTAAGTTTCTTACCAGTAAGCACTCTTACCTTTATAAATTCAAAGTCTCCTGTGGAGAACAACCATTATCCAAAGAACATCTGAAGCAGTTCCACAGCTTGCTACAATAATGACTGAAAATACAGTTATTTAAAACATTGATTTAAATAGGATGAGGAGATTAAATAACTGACTTGAAAAGGTGCGCCACTGCAGTTTTGTTGGACATTTTAAAACAAATTCCCTTGTAAATGCTGATTTTAAAAACAACACTGCTTTCACAGCAATTGTTAAAGGCAAACAACAACAAAAACAACTATCAGCAAGACAAGCTGCCAATTAAACAAATACCTAACCTATCATTGGGCATTTATTTACCCCAAAAGACTGAATAAAGTAATAGGATTACTGGTCCCACTAGGAAGCTGTTTCCAAGTATTGTAAATAGAAACCAGCTGCAATAGAGATTTAAGCTTTACGCTAATCTGTTAATAGCATACAAAACTTGAAATGGTTTCAACAGCCAATTCAGCATTAAATAACAAATATTTACCTTTGAAGTACATTGATTTAGAACAGAACTTCTATGCTAACTCAGGGCACAAACTCAAGTTTCCCAACATGGCTGCTACGAAGCCATAGCTGCCTATTTTGATTTTGACAGTTGGAACTCTTTCTTTAGTGGAGATTAATATATATTTACCTAAAGTGGCTAACTACTGCCACTGGCTCACTGGTGGGATTGGGATACGTTCACAATTCTAGGCTAAATCAGGCAGTGGGGTCAATGTGTTTGTAATTATGTGAAGGTAGTCTGTACTTTTTCCTTGGAAAATAGAAAACAAACATTCATAGTCATGGAGAAAAACAAAACAAAACAAACAAAACAACAACAAAACAAACTACAAACAAAAACAAACAAACAACAACAACAACAAAAAACAGCTCTCTTGTCTATTCTAAGGAATTTTATCAAAGCCAATCCCATCCATCAAACAAACGTCTCTAAGAAAAACTAAATGTATTTCTCCAAGAAACTTCTGAGCACCTACAAAGAGTGAAAGGGTGCTTCGGGTAGGAGGGACCTCAGCCTGAAATAGTGACAGATTCCCAAAGAAGGGATCTCTAAAGTATTTTGCAAAGAAAGATTTATACTCTCAGGTTACTTACAGATTTGTTACAGTAATTTTTATACCTGTCAATCTGTAAATATGTATAACTTCTTTGGTTTTCTTCTCTCAGAAATGTGAAATATTGCTTGTACAGACTAAATAACAGTAGATGTTTTATCTATTGACAGAGTCTGTTGGAAAAAAAAAATGAGAAGAAAAATAAACAAAAACATTTGAGATGGAGAGAGAGCAATAAGCACCTAAATCTGAAAAATACAAAATAAGCCACTTCAGATCAGTTCCACAGTAAGTCTCTTGGCAGTCACAATAACTTTTCTTTGAATGTTACTTATTACAGTCTATGCTCTTCCTGGTTAGAACTGGAAACAGATAATTTAACATTTGTCCACAGCTGAAAGAGCTTGCCCATTAAGTATGAAGGCCTCAGTGGACCCAGCATATATACAAAAGTTTTACCTCTTCTCAGGGAACTAGTCAAACCACATACACAAAGTATTTTTGTGCTGTAAACATACACCTATTACATCATAAAAGCAATGCCTTACAGATTAACAAAAATGAATGAAGGGTAATTACATCAAAAGGGTTTTAAAGTATATTTAGCCTTTATAGTCCATCTGCCCAACCCACTAAAAAGTGTTTTTTATTATTATTTATTTATTTATTTAAACATGTCTAGCTTGAAAAGTTGGTTCTCAGGAATTTCTAACTCACTCTTTCCTATTTCTATTGTGAGGCTTTGCTCCCAAGCCTTTATATATGGCTTATGCCATAATATTGTGAGGCAGTTGACTGTCTTTGGTGTGTTTGGTCAGTTAGACAGAAACGGGTGGAAACACTCAGTGAGTAGCTGGACTCTCATTTGACACCTCATGGGCTGTATGGAGTCTCTGTCAAAATATTTATTTTTCCAACATGATTATACTATTTTACCATCACCAACAGAATTCAGAATTTTGGATTACTCACAATTTATCTCAGATAATTTGGTTCCAAAAACAAAGGCATATCTTGTGCAAATTTATTTTCAACTCACCCTTCTCCTTTCAGTAGTGACCTAATTACTTCTGGAGGAACATGAGGCTACTCCCAAATTGAGAATGTGTAATAAGGTAATAAGATTCTGACAGAGGAATAATCACAGCATTTCCTCTTCCAAAGATATTAGAAATGTCGTATTTATGAGTTCGGTCATATGTCAAAGCAGTGATACAGGGAAAAAATGATTTATATATCTCCTTATCATTACAAATGACAATAAAAAAATATAACTCAACGCCCATATAGAACTATGTATTCCAGAGATCTCAAAGGATCTCAGAAATAAAATAAATAGCATCTTGGAAAATCAGTGATGGTGCACAAAGAGATTATGCATCTTGGCAAGGTTAGTTGCAGAACTGAAAAAAGAATAAACCTGAAATAGAGTAGGACAAACCCTAGCCCAAAGTAGTATTGGCATATCCAGAATACAGGTCTGTCTTTAAAAAATAGGTTAAATGCCATATGAACTTAATCAGTAAAATCCTTGGCTATCTAAATTAGAAATATAATCATATCAGAAATAGTAGTGTTAACTTGGTCTAGTGAGAGTATGAAACATCTACTTATGACACTTCTGTCTACAGTCTGTTGTTAACTAACAATCTGATTTTTAAATAAACCATCAATTGCTTAAGGAGGAAGTATGTTGCAAATTGCCATTTGCCTTTCAAGATACTCACAGGAGGAAGGTGAAACTAATTCTGATGTCTAGTAACAGATGTATTCTTTTTATACTCACCTGGAATTAATTCAAGATTTTTTCACTTTGTTTTTACAAGAACAACCTAATGTGAGCTGAAACTGGCATAACATATTTAAACAGAAGGTCTGTAAACAGCTCTTCTTAACTATATTCAGGAGGGTCTACGTCCTTCTTGCTTTGCATTTCTTTCATATTTTATATGGTCTTCTCTTAAGCGTTCTATAATAAAGAAATGGGTCAATGGAAATGAATTCAGAGTAAAACAGGTAATAAATTCTGAAAAAATAGAAGCAAACACGACCTATAGAAACAAAATATTGGTAAAATATTTTCTGTTGTACATAAAGTTGATTCAGCCATTGATTAATATACCATAATATGTCTAATTTATACAGTAAATTTGACTCTGAGCAAAGCTATTTTCCTAATGAAGGATTCCCTCTAAATCATTGAGGCTGAAGTCCAGATCTCCCCATACTGTCTTACTGAAGTTAACATGTCCTTTACCATGCTCCCTACTTGTCTTCTTTTTTTTTTCCCCATACACTTCCCCCAGGAACTTTTAGAGCACCAAAAACCAAAACCCAGTCACTAGCACTTTAACTGAAATACTACTTCCTGTGCCACTGAAGATCCTCAAAAGCAAATATCCATGTGTTGCCAGTAGCTCTTATCTACTTCATTGTACCTAATAGTCATTGTGTCACATTGCAAAATGACCCTGACTAAACTTGTCTTCTGGAAATTTGTCATAAATCCTTCCTGCTCTGTACTTATTGTTCTTCCTTGATTTGTCTTTCATAACATCTGAAGTGAGATATTCACAGCCCTGACTGAGTAAACAGCTTGCTTTAGCTAACATCCGGTTTTATGCTCTTCAGAAATTAACATAATCCCTTTTCCTCATAGAAGCCATGTTTATACAGGCAGTGACCCATAGCCACTTTTGTTTACAGATTTATTTCATTTTTCTCACTTTTTTTTCCTTAGGCTTCTTTCTAAATAAAAACATCCACTGCAGCTCAAGGCCAAGATGCAAAGGTATCTTTTGCTTTTTCTCCACTAGGTGGAAGTCACTGTGACCTTTATAAAATAAATTGACAAAAAAAAAAAAAAAAAAAAGAACAACAAATAAGCAAACAAAGCTGTAACAACAGGAAGAACTGACCAGGTAGCAGCAAGCAAACTGATGCTGTAGCAATGAGATAGGTTGTCTTCCACTGGACATTAAGATAGCTTAGTACAACAAATGTTCAGTTAATACTTTAAGGTAAAAGTTCAACCAATCTCCTGAGATCACAAAGCACATCAATCATATGAACAGGGAGGGATTAGGAGAAGTTCAAACACAGGAAACACCAGATGGCCAGAAAGGTATACAGTAATAAAAAGCAAGAATACTGGCACTAAAACCCTTTACCTTCTCTTTCTCCCACTCTCCATCAGTGAACTGAAATAGCCTCCACAGAAACAGCAGATCAGGGGCCTGGACAAACACCAGCCCAGAAATGTGGTTAGAGCTGAGAACTGTGCTGCCAAGCCAGTGTCAGAGCTCGTCTTGGTAGCTGTGAGGTTTAGCAGGAATTAACTCCTCCAGAGGCACAGGCAAGCTTCTCTTCTGCAGTGAGCAGGCAGCAGTCTTCATGCCATAGGCAGGTACTCTTTAAGGCATTCCTGGAGCAATTCAGGAAATCAAAAAGGTTATTTCCAAGAATTATTTATGCCTCAGTATGCCTCAGCTGTTTTCTAAAGAGAGAGCAGAGTTAACAGGGTAAATAGCTTATGCTGCTTGGGGAGTTCAAGAAAATTAGTCTACAAAAAGGGGGTGGGAGGCATATACCCTTACGCATGTTCTTTTTTCACATACACAAAATCAACACTAACATCTGCAGCTTTCAAAAGTATATTCACTGACCAGACAGACATCACGGAGTGGCAGCTGGAGCTCTTGCACTGTAACCTAACCATGCAAGGATCAAGGATGCCAAATGCTTCTCCACTGCATATGCAGATTGGCTTTTGGCTCCCAAGGAAAACAGATCACAAGAGTGAACTACAGGATTGATTACAAAAAGCTGAAGTATTCAGTAGTCTGTATGCATCCAGATTTGATCCATGTCACAGAAATGTCCCGCAGATGCAAGAATATCTGATACCTGCATTGCCTAATGGTGCACTGTCATGAAGCAAAAATATGAGGGTTACGTAAGTTAATTTTAGGAACAGTAAGTAGTCGAGCTTAAAACTGTTTTTGCAAGCTAAATTCAGAATACTTAGAAATCAAGGATTCCACTGTGAGAGTGGAAAACAAGTGGTTTTCAGAACAACAGCTTGATGCATTTGAAGTAACCAGAACTATCCTATGTCATCAGACAGTTTTAAAGAGAAACTAAAACAGAATCCAAATGTCAAAGAAAGTCTCTAATACCTCTGATAACTGGCCAGGCAGCAAAAATATAATTGTCAAGGTACATTTGCATTTCCTTCAGTTTTTGTTTGGTAACTTCTCTTTTCCTGGCTTTCTATACAAATGTGCCTTCAGACTTCCAGCTGCAGAGAGGAAAGGAGTGTCTTAGGTTATAGAAGCACAGGCTTGTTTGTCTATTTGGTCCCACTCATTTGTATGCTGTTTCATCTAAAATGTTCCCTTGCTCCCAGTTTGTGTAGACTTTCTATCTTTTCACACAGGTAAAATAACAGATTCTTGCAGTGCACAGTCCTTTCTTTATCACTGTGCCAGAAACAGATTCTTTTCTGTCCCCAGTCATTCCAGTTCCTCTAAAATCTTTCAAGCCTGTTGTGCATTTCTTTTAAAACTACATCACTATTAGCAAAAGGAAAAATCTCAGTTCAGAAGCATCCCTAACAACGTATTTTTAATCTGTGTTGTTTTTTGCCACTCAGTTAACTCAGGCCAAACACCAGGCTGTTTAAGAACATCAGTCGCACTTAAGCATTTGCACATTTTTCCACTACAGAAAAACTTTAGTGCTTTAAGTACAGTGCATTTAAATTCATTTCAGAATGCTCATCTCCTTTTCAAATGCTTCCTTGCTTTCAAAGGCAAGGCAACATTCAAATCTCAGTATTCAAGAGAATGGGAACCACCAGATAAGTAGGGTATACTGTTCAGAGTCTTACTGTTAAGTATCACTACAGAGGATACCAAATCACCATATCCTCCAAAGAACCACGTCTAGATCTCTTGTGAAACTCTTGCCTCTTCTTGTTTCCTGTTTTTAAAAAAGTCAGTTAAATTGTCCTGAATTTATAAACTTTATCATTTGCGGTCCTGCTCACATTGATTTGGATGTCAACAGTTACTAAATAGCAGACATCTTTGCCATCAAAATTATTTCTCCTTTTTTGTTTGCTATTTTTCATAGCATATATACACATTAAACAATTTGCTTTTTCAGTTACGTATTTCCTTTCAACTAGCAGCTAAAGTAGCACTAAGCATGGGAGCGCTCACAGAGCAGTATTTAAGTGTTGAAAGGCAAGAGAAATCAGATGGAATAGTATGAAGGAAATGCAAACAAATTCATTCCATACAAAAAAAAAAAAAATCACATCAGTGTAATGCTGCTTCTCTATTAAATTTGTTTTTAATGGAAAAAGACTAGTAAGTATGCTAATGCAGACTTAATTGGAACAAAAGCTGATGTATATTTATTTGTACTAGGAGGGAGGCTACCAAGTCTTGCAGGTTGAGAAGTTTCTGTCCAGAGACAGGAAGACTAAAGGGTTGAAGGTAGAAACAGCAAACACATTCAAGAGGGATGAAATTCACTTTCCAGATGATTAGAGGGGGGGGAAGACAAACAAATGAACAAACAAGCCAGTTAAACCTAGAAGATTGAGTATGATGGAGAAAAAAACAGAAAACCATACCTTTGCATCCTTTGAGATAATGACCTCAGCACATACTGTACTGCTTAAATAAGAGCAATAGTCTGTTCTTTTGGTTTCAAAGTTAGTTACTTACCAATCTGCAGCTCACAGAAGACATTTAGCAGAGATATAAAACAAAAAATTAGTCATAAATGTAATACTTGGAGCAGTCTCCTAAGTCTGTGAAGTCTTCTCTCACTTGACAAGAAAAATCTCCTGCCTGTAGAACACATTCCAGGTCTGGAGCATGGAAGGATCCTTGTTTTCCCTCAATAATCAGCACTTGTGATCAATAGCACTAAATTTAGTGTTTTAAACACCTTCTAAATGTCATTTCCAGGTCACAATGGGGTAAGGCAGGGGTTGCCACAGAGGCAACAGTTTCAAAACTAGCCTAGATTGTCTTGGCTGTACCTCAGGGAAAAAAGAATCAGGGAAGGCAGCTTTCGGTCAAATGTTTACTTCTCATTTCTGCTAATAGAAATAATAAGAGAGAATTTAACGTTTTCACTTAATGCCATGATAAAGCAGGTGAGCTACTAGGCACGGTTTTAATATGTTCAGAAGATGTTAAAAGAGGTAGACGTTATCCCAGCCCTCCTCCCCCAAACATACATCCTTTGATAACCAAAGACAGGATTTAGAGGTCTATAATAGACTGGAAAAACGTTAAAGGAAATACTAAAACTTTATTAGTTTAATTAACAGACTCAGCCACTGACATATGGAAGAATATTTCAACATACAAATTATGCTTCAGTTTTGGCACAAAGATTTAGACTGATGTGAAAAAAATAATTACTCCATTACTTTTTTTTTTGTATAATTCCCAGTTTCTAATAATCTGTAAGTAGTCTACTGTCAAAAATAAATGAATTTGACACAGCCAAAACAGCTAGCATCCCTACAACCACACTAGGACATGCTGTTAAGTCAGACATAGAAGCTGTATGTTACATTCATACTTCTAGTGCAGTAACTATTTTAAGGGTCTCTTGATTGGAATGAGTTAGTGGCATATTTAAATCTAAAGAACACAGTTATCCATTTGAAATCTCTAATTTCATAGCTCAACTCTTGTTGAAATCCCGATTGCCAGGTGCTCAGTTAAATGTATTCCACATAAAAATCTATTAGATAAACATGAAAATAAGCAGCACTAACATCTGTTGAGAATGTAGTGCAATCTTAAGTCTTTGAGCTGTGCTGTAATCTTTTAATATTCAGGTTAGTGTATTATTAGCATAGTGTACCACGACATTTACAGATACCTATTATCTATCTAACAATAGATATAAGATATATGCAGATAGTTATTATCTACTTATGGATAGAAGGATGCAGTAACAAACAGACAAGTATACTGACCAGCATGAGCTGCAAAGTTTTTGCTGATGTCCTCTAACATTATTTTGAAACAGCCATTTCTTGCGGTCCTAGTCAGTGCAAACATATTTGTATGAGAACCCTGGAACTAAAAGCCTTTTACATTTGCAACGTTACTCAAAACACATTTAGACAATACTGGGAGAACATATTACTGTCTGTTCCTACACAAAGCTTTCCAATGATCACTCATTCATTCACAAGTTTTTAAATAAAAGTTTATTAGAGAAATTATTTTGAACAAAAAAAGGCAACAGTATCTGTTGTAATTTTTTTTAAAAAGTAACATCATGTTCTTCATGCCCCATGTGGTGAACTGAAGAAATGCTACAGGTATTTCTTCCACTGTTGTTCTGTGATGCCTTCTTAGTATGGATTAACTCACATTTGCATCACAAGAATCAAGTATGAATACAGTCCCTTTCCATGCTTCTCTCCAGAAAGTGCTGCATATTAACAGAAAATATTGCAGGCAAACCACAGTTCTATTCATTCGGCAGTATTGGAACCAGTGTCTGGAAATGAAAAAAAAGAAAGTGTGAGTTATACAAACCCACACTATAAAGTTAAGCTAAAGAGAACCAATACCATTCTCTAATACCTTCCCCAAGCTCAACAGCATCCCTCAAGCATTTTAGAACAGAACATGCTCTGTACCTAAGCAGTTCCCTCCACTGTTATCAATGTGAGGCATGAACTGCTTGTGCTCTGTCACTTCATTTAGCAACATTGAAAAGAGCCAGCACAAAACTTCAAGGTTGTGCACACATCATTTGCTATTACGGCACCAAAAATCCAAGCAGCTTAGCTGTAGCTCAGAGTGATACACCCTTCACTGAGGTCACAAGCACACCTTGCTGAGTCACATGATCTACTGAAAACTTTTAGCACATCCTATAACATATGCTCCTACAGTGTGTGCTACTGTATATGTCTTACACATTTTTAAAGGTGAGAATCAGTATGACCTTCATTAAAACAACGGAGAGCAATTCTCTGTTCTGAACTTTTGTCAGAAGCACCAATTGACACGAACGCAATTTCTGGTATTACTACCAGTACTGCTTTATTCTTCTTAGTGCTATAGCAAAAATAATACTTATCTTTGGGTATAGGGAAAGACAAGTCAATGTCTACTACAATGTTTCTTTAGCAAGTCCACTCTTTGTGTAAAAATGGCTAAAATTGTAATAGCAACTTTAAATCACCCAGTTCTTTAAATCTTATCTGCATCCTTCAGCACGTGTGAAGATTATTAACAAACTGAAAATAAGGTTCCCTCTACTAGCTAAAGTGAGCACACAAAAATAATCAGAGTATGATTGTATGCTTGCCTAATACCAGAAGTTGAGAAAAAAATAAATTCTGTCACCTGTTTAGAACTACAACTGGACATGACCAACTTAATCATGCCAGGATCCAAGAAGCCACGAGGAACTTGTGTTAAAAGACTAGGGTATGCTTAACTGAAGTCTTTTCCATTCTCCTATCTTCCTTTTAGCATCCCTTCACTCCTCACCATGAAACAACCTGCACCTTTTCACACATCCTTAGTGACATTCTGCCACATTGATGGTTGAAAGTTGTAAGGCAGCTTGCCACAAAAGTCACTACATGTTTTTTTTTTCCAGTAAAGAATTTCAAGCAACATCGACAAAAAGTAATGTTGTCAAGCAGGTATGGAACAAACTCCTATAAGCAGCGTACATACAGTGGGCCTGTTGAGCAATATGTGTTATATAGTATGATCTGCAGTGCCAGCAGAAGCTTCTCATGTGCTTGGGTCCCCTACTATCAAATCCAGCAACCAATTGCTTCAACAGTTTTCTCAGACAATTGCTTGCTCAGACTCATGAAGCAGTCTTTGATTCCGATAAAATATGGTGCTGTTCTAACAAACAGGTACAGAAATCACCACGCAGGAATTCAAACCAGATTACTTCTGACTTTGTAATTGCTGTAGCGGTAGTAGTTCAACAACAGATGTCCAGCAGTCTCACACATTCCTATTTCAGTGTTTGGCAATAAGAGAAGTATTCAGCTTGCTTTTGTTTCATTTCTCATTATATGTAAAATGGAGTTCAGAGCCCTACTTTTTATCTGAAAATACAATCAGTCTTGCCTTAATTGGCCATTTGGTCAAATCTTTCTATAAATGATCAAGTCTTGTGTCTCAGCTTAATTATATCATAGTCCATACTTACTTTTTCCATCACATGCTACAATTTTCACTTTATCCACTTTCACAAGTTCAGTGACCTCCCTAAACTCAACATCATTCAGTACGAATGTCCACACGTTGTCACAGAACCTGTATGTATTCAGAGACCCCTTTAAAAAGACAAGAGACATTTTCTATAGGAAGCATACCAAAAATATAAGAAAATATGATGTTTACTGTTTACAGAACTATATACCTTCTAGAGCTATAAATCAGTTAACCATAAAGCCAACTGTCACCATGAATGCATGCAAACATAGCAAACAAGCAATTGAGGAAAACTGTAGTTTAAATGCCCTCCAGTGGCTGAAGTTTTCAAGACCACGTCGTGATGTTATACCTACGCAAAGGGAAGCTTCATAAGCATGGTAAGAAGGCTTGTACCTTTTCTCATGTATATAAAGGATCTGTATAACTTACTTCAGTATCAGAAAACAATTTTTAAAATATGGGATATAAATACAAATCAGTAACAGCAGTGATCATAACAACATGCAAATTCTGCAACAGTGTAAATAAAAAATTAATGACAAAATGTAGCTATGTGGCATAAAGGGGTATTCCCCTACATTTCATAAATTACCGAATATGTTGATATGCACACCTTCTGGCCTTCATCTTCCCCTATTTTAAATCGATTCTCTTGGAACCTAAGTTCCACATCAAATTTTTAGTTCTCTACTTAACGCATCCTTAACACTTTTCTACACCACGTTACGTATACAAAAGCGTATACAAGGAACAAAATCTCTAACATGTTTATATGGAAAAATAATTTAAAATCCTAAAAGCACGCTTTGTTACTATATTCTGCATAGACTGCAGAAGTATTAGGACAACGGTATTTTCTCAAAATTGCAATCAAATTGACATATAACAATTTGCTGGCTATCTGACATTAATTAGGGTGGCTGGCTGAAAAAGAAACAAAACCAAACTTATTTTTCTGTGACATTTACAGAATACAGATGCAAAATCATTCAGTGATTTGCATAATGGTAAATCTACAACTCTTTTCATATCAGAGCTGTGGGTGAAAATCTGGCTTTATCTCACTTCTGCAAGGTATAACCGAGAGAAGCAAAAGTCTCTTTACAAGACATTGAGGATGGCAAATGCTACCCATCAAAACATTTCCCTCTTCTCCTTCCTCTGTTTTCATCTGACCAAATCTCTGGTTTTGATTTTTGCATTCCTCCAAAAGTTTCCTGGTTTAATAGTAAGAGAATAAGCTTTACGATCACACATACAACATGCACGCAGGTAGTCATGTTTCAGAGTCTAAAAGAACCTTTATAAGTTTCCACTTAGGTCACAGTTTTTACTGACATTCTGCATTAACACAACTGCTGTAGCTCACCAAGAACTTTGATGTGAAGTTATCTTACCCTGAAATTGACTCTGTTCCGGACTCGCTGTGCCAGTGCTGAATTGATAGCTTTGTCAAACTGAAGGAGCACCTGAAGGGCCAGCTGAGGAGTGATCTGCTGTGACTGAAGTGGTTTAAAAAAAAGTTTTGAGTTGTTTCAAAGTTAACTCAAAAAATGCACTAGAAGTTAGAAACAACAGTACAGAGTTTACACAAAGCAGTTCTCTGGAAGAATGCTTTACAAAAATATCTTATTGTATTGATTTCATTTTTCCCATTTTAAATTTGGGAGAGGAAGCAACGTGCTAAGAGAATTGGTTGTGCTATACAAAGATTTCGACTGAGAAATAATAATCGGAAACAAGCATAAGAGCAGGACACTGACTGCAGCGTTCTGGATTCATCTAGCTGTCCATTTACTGGGCCGAGCGACAGGGGAAAATGCCGCTTTACAAACACGCGCGCACACACACTTTCCTTTGTCTGGAACGTTCAGCTGAAGCCTTCCCACGCGAACAGCGCACCAACAGCGGCTGATTTCAGCCGGTGAGCTTTCCAGCACGGCCCACGAGCAGGCACAGCACCAACCGCCGGGCCGTCTGAGCTGCCCCAGCCCTCTCTCTCCAGCCCAGCGCGCAGCCCCCGCGGCCCGGCTCGCCCGCACCTGTATGAGCTCGTCCAGGCTCTCCTGCAGGCTGTTCCCCAGCGTGGTGTTCCTGTACAGCTGGTACGCCATGCTTCCCTGCGGCGGGCCGGCCACCCTCCTGCTCAGCCGCGGCTCCGGGCGCCTGCTGCGTCCTCGCTCTCATCAAAAAAAAACGAGGGGAAGCGGACCTGCAAAACACAGCGCGGCCCTCACGGCGCTGCACGGCGCCGAGCGCCCACCGACGACGGAGGGAGCCTGGGAGCCCAGCACCGCGCCGCCAGGGCCGCGCTCGGCTCCCCCCGAGACCCCTCCGGGACCCCCGCGCCCCCCGAGCAGCCCCGGCCTCACCCGCCCCGAGCGGCCGGACGAGGAGCGGCGCGGCCCGGAAGCGGAAGGCCGAGGGAGGAGCTCGGCCCCCGGGGCTTGGGGAGGGGAAAGGCGGCGTTCGACGGCCTACGGAGCGGGAGGGGCCCGAGCCGTGACAGAAAACATCCAGACCTCTTCCAGTAGCGTTGATTGCGGTTAGGTTTCCCCACGTAACGTTTGCAGTGAGGGCTAGCAGCTAGCGCGCTCAGACACGGTTATCGCAGTACTGCGTGACACCGCGGGAAGCAGAAAAGAGACGTTAATTGAAAAGGGACTTACAATACACGAAGAGGTAGGCGAAGAGCCGTGTACTTGTGAGGTTTTATATTCCAGGGACAAAGGAAAACACCATCAAAGCTTCAGGGAATACATATGGTCAGTTATTTAAGCTAGTTACAACAACTGTGGTTCACAAACTCTTTTATTTCTAAACTGTTCTGGCATGACTGCTGCAGGTTCGTTTTGTTAAAAACCACAACTTTCCATTGCGTACAGATTGGAGTTTATTGATATTAACAGACAGTGTTTCAGCCCTTCTATTTACCATTCAACTGGCAGAGTGCCCTCCAATCCTGGGGCATTTTACTAAAAAAAAAAAATGCTTGGAGATGACAGAGTAACTACAGAATCATGGGGAAATTAAGCATTCAATACAGGGAACAACAGAAGAAAGTATAGTTGAACTTAATTCTGAAGTTAGGAAACCTGCAAGACTTGTCCTTCAAAAAACACTTAAGCATTGCTTATGTTTCAGAATGCTATTGACTAAAATCAGGTATCCTTGAACAGTATCATTAAAGCACCCTTGTTCAAATACCTCCAATAACCAGGCTGAGAAACAAATCCTCTAGAGAATGACCAGCATCCATGAGGACTGAGTAAGAATCTTCACCCAAACACTTAAAAAAACTTCCACAGTTAAAAAAAAAAAAAAAAAAAAAAAAAAAAAAAAAAGCAAGCTATTCACCCTCTCCCTGTTCTTCATATGAAATTTCTGAGGGAGACTGGAACAGTTCAAATAAGCGTCACCTCCAAAGACAGCAGCTTGTGCTAAGAGCTGTGTGTAAGCCACCTTTCTACATCAATACTGTACAAGTCTGTAGAATACATAGAAGGTGGACACTGAAAGAAATACACCTTTCAGCAAGAAGCTTAATTCTCTGACAGATTCAGTCCTATTCAATCTATTCAGTGTATTTTTTTTAATTTTATTTTAAGATCCCACAGTCGTTCCAGTGGATGACAGTGAGGCGTGAGGCTGCAACACATGACTAGGCACTAGTGCCCTCTCCTTATGAGACAGTGAGGTAACTTCATAAAAGATTCCATCACCACCACCCTTTAATTTATCTTTGAAGTCTGGCAAATTTACCATTGAAAGGTTCTAATACATCATTGCAGTATTTAAGTGCATGATGTGTACAGCATTTAAGTGTATGAGACTTGCCAAAACATGCTAACACATAGCAGGCTATATGCTAGTTGTGTGCAATTTAGAATCTAACTACTGTTTTTCACTATACAGCTCCTCACAGCAGTCAGTACTGTTCTTTACTTTCAGTGAACAATACACTAAGCTGCAAAAAAAATTATGAACAACGTTACAGATTATTCTAACCAGTTCTAAGCTAAATTCTAAGTTCCAAAAGCACCAAAAAGTGTGTATTTTAAATTCCAGAACTTCAAAGACTCCCATATGCTTCAGAACTAAATCCTTATACATCTCTCTTCATTATTTTTTAACAGCACATAGCTTTGCCATACTGCATAAAACCATCAAGAACATTCATATAAGCTACTCTATTCACACCATTTTTAATTACTTTCTCCACAATACTTTTACCACTTCCGAACATCTCTCCTGTTGCATAACTCAGTTTACAGAACCTCACATCTGCACAGAGGCTGCTATGCTAAACAACTCCATTTGTGTCAGCCCATAATACCAAAAATTACTTATTAGCACATACATATATACAATCTCACATACAAACTCATTAAAATCTGCAAATTGAAGGTGAATTTGTGGCTCAAACTGTATTCTAGCAACTCAAGTTTTACCTCTAGGAAGAAGTGCCAAAGGTGAACTCCCTCTAATACTGTAACTTACCACAAAGTGATTCAGGTTCTGAAATAACTTTATTAGTATGACATTTCAACTCTTTAATGTTTTTAAATATTAAAATATATTATAGTTTTTAAAGTATATAGAATAACTTAAGTTTTACAAGAAGTTAATTTGTGTTCAAGATAACTTTGGGACCTCTGCTTTTTGTAAACCTCCCCCTCACCATTACATGATGAGCTGGAAAAGGTCAGAGGGGCATCGCTCTTTAGTACACACATTTTTCATGCTGTGTATCTTTCAGGGACAGAGCAACTATTGTGTTGTATATTCATTTACAAAAACTTGTATTAAAGAAACTGTCAGGTGAGCATACATACGTTACCAAAAGAAATAGAACTACTGCAACATGGAACCATTGAACCAGCCAGCCACCGTGAAAAACAAAGCTAATAATCCCATAATTTGAGATTACAGCCTATACAGAGCACTTTATACTGCACTATATACATAAGGAGGAAAAGGACATACATAAGGGCAATCCTCCCACTAAGAATGTGATTTTACTTAGGATACTTTTTTTCAAACTAGGAAGATAGGAAGAATTTGAAACAATTACTGGAATGCTTAACATATACCTTAGGACCCACACTGAATCTGCAAAAATCAGGTTTGCACTGCATTGTGGAAGTATTAGAATTAAAATTAACAGGTTGTAAGAGTGTCCAATTTACTAACTTTAAACTAGGTCGGTATCAAAATGGAAACAGGAGATAAGAGCCCTAAAGAAATTGTTCAAGTGTTCTGCTTTCAAAAGATCCAAATAGATGTAAGGCAACTTGAAATTAACATTGCCTGTTGAATAAGAACATCCTATATATTAATCTCTTTGAAACCATCACACAGAAGCTAGCATAACAAAAGTACCTAGATCTTGAGATGAAAGTCTCTGAAGTGCAGGCAGACTCCCAGAGACACAGGCAATTTGTCCTCATCTGACATGAATCTCCTCTCAGTTTATGTGTATCATTAAAGATACTACATTAAGTGGTCATTAGTAATAAATCTTGATCACAGAATTAGCTCTTGACTGATACAGATCAGTGACAGGTAGTAATCTAGTTGAACACTTTTTAATTCCTAAGAAAACTGTATAGCACTAACATTAAGAACGGATATTTTTGCTGTTAAGACAAAAATACAAGCATACTAAAAACCAAAGTGAAGAAAGATTTAATATTTGACACAGTATTAAGTTGCTCAGCTCCTGAATGGATTAATTTGGATATATCTGCCCTTCTAGGGAAATAGCTATCAGATACATTACAAACTTTTGCAGCCTAGTGCATAATTGCTACACTGATAAGCCTAAAAACTTCAGTTATGGGTCCAATACCTCTTACAGAGGATTTTAATACCATTGTGGGGTGTGGGTGGAGCAGGAACCCTTTTTATTGCCT
This sequence comes from Oxyura jamaicensis, assembly GCF_011077185.1. Taxonomy (NCBI): domain Eukaryota; kingdom Metazoa; phylum Chordata; class Aves; order Anseriformes; family Anatidae; genus Oxyura; species Oxyura jamaicensis. Next base: position 5,958,588 of record NC_048902.1, read on the forward strand.
TCTTTGTAAGTGAAGTTAGTGCTGTATCTGGTGCCAAACCAAGAGCTTTAGAAAGGGGTAGTACTTCATCTACGAGGATGACAGTTACTGTAAGACTCCCCCTACCTCTGCAAACAACTGATACTATGGCTAAGATATCTGAGCAATGCCCAAACTCTACCGAAAAGAACTAGAGTTTCTACTGGCAATAGCGGATATTCATCCAGGAATAAGGAAGACGTAGAATGAACTCATTTCATCATGGCAACTGAACCGTCCTTGATTTTCTGAAACAATCTAAACTCGCAGCTTAAATTTACAAAGGTCTGATTAATAGGTCCAGTGTCCTATTAGTTATTCAAACAGTTCAGTTTCCATTGCGGTGGAGGCTTAAACCCTTTGTCCAACAGATTCAGAGGACTCCTGATGTGTATTTTGAGAAGTAGATTAAGACAAAGCTCAAGCTCACTCTAATGAGTTAAACAGGTACTGCTTGTATAAGATGTGAACAGAAATAAGGATCTCCACACAAGACTACATTGTGACCGTTAATATTCAAACAAATTATGGTTTCTGTGACAACCAAGAAATGCACTTGACCATTTACAGCAACAGATCATGCACTTTATACAATAAAAACGTAATCTATGGCCTTGCCTACCTGCAAATGAATTCCTTCAGCAGGTACACAATATATTGCTCAAAGTCATAAAAATATATATTATCTTTCCTTTAGCATTTAGATACATAAATATTTTACTGAAGAACATGCATCATTTAGATAAACAGTTGCAAGAACATCCTCTAAACACAAGGTTCTTTGACATTTGGCAGTATAAACGGATTACATAAAGGTAACTACTAAAGTCAAGACAAAACAGTACAGCAGTGAACAGTCCATTGTGTGCTAGTCCAAAGAAGTTAAGCACTTCTTGCAACAAGTTATGTAATATATACACACACATTGTAAATGAAGAAAAAAGCATCATTCCATCTGTGTATTCTTCAGTCTTGTTTGGACTCCAAAATTTATTGCTCACTTTTCTGCTCTTGCTTTCCATTCAGCTCTTGGTCAACTCTGCTTAGTAAAGAAAGCGGTAAAGTTAAAACTATCTTAAAAACAAATTGAGTCTGTAAGCTCATATTAAGCAAAACTAATAATCTTAACAAGAAAATGCTGAAAGCTCTTACATGGAAAAAGTTTTAGTAAATAAATATTTAAATGTTAAGATTTTTATTGAATGCAGTCACAACAAGGCTTTAAAATATTTACTTACTTCCCCCTAGAAATTGATTAAAATTAAGAGGCCATTTAAATAAGGATAGCATTTGGAAAGTGCAAGTGAAATTTGACTGCACAGCAAGGAAAATAAGCAAGTTTTGTGCTCTTATTAATGAATGCAAGCAGGAATACAAGTTTACAGGTAACACAATATCATCAAGCACTTCTACTTTAATGAATTCATACACAGCAGTATTAGCACAAAATTACCTTTAATGTTATAGCAATTAAGCCAAGAAAGTAAGAACATAAGTTAAATAAAAAAAAAAATAATAAAAAACAGGTGGCTCCTTACACTGCAATACTTCTATTAAGTTCTCAGACTCTTATGGAAAAGTTCCAGGAAACTCCAGGAAAAGTTCACCATCATGCCACTAAAGCTGTTTTTTTGTTTGTTTTTTTTTTTTTGGTATCTGCCTTTGGACTGGCAAACAAAGTAGCTTTGCAGAAACCAAGGAATGGTTCACATTCCTTTGAGATGTTCTTACAATAAGGATGAAAAGTACAAGCTACAATTTTAACTATATCTTCTGGAAAAGAAGTTGTGCATGAAGATAATTTTATAATCAACAGCGGTTCCAAACTAAGAGGCTCAGGATGAATTTGTCTTCTAACAACCATGTTGTCTAATCTAGATGTTTCATCTTTAAAACTATAATGAGCCAGTTTCTCCAAAATGTTAAAAACAATGATAGTTTTATGCCAAACCTATAAAAAGGAGCAGCAAATACTCTCAAATTTTCCACAGTTTTAAGAACTGTACCTAGTACATACAGATCCAACAAATCTGGAGCAGTGTTGTCAATGTTGTACTGTGTTTACCTCCACAGTATGAAGCTGCAACTCACCCGTCCTCATTGCAGTATCTTAAGAAAAAGATTTTGATGTGACTTGTAAGACTAATTATAGGAAGTGTATGAATCTGTAAGCTAATATGAACAGGCTATGCATAGACCTTATAGCTGACAAATCCACAGAGGACATCATACTCTAGCTTCCAAAGAGACTCAAACATATATAGCTGAAGAATCTCTACTGCCATCCTCAACAAGTTTAGTAACTGTTCTTCAACACATTTCCCTTTCCCTAGGGTTGCTTTCAACCTGATTAATGACTCACAACCAATTAGTGCCTGTGATCTTGCCTCTACAAGTAAGTTTTTACTTTGGAAGTGGCAATATTGATAGTGTATTTAAAAATTTCCAGTATAACAAACACTTCTACACATTACTGTTTGAATGTTTCAGTTTTACAGCCTGAATACAATGGGCCTTGTGATACAATTGGGCCAAATAACACACACTAGAGAAAAAAGCAAAACTCTTGTTCAATATGTACTGAAAGGGTTTCTTATGTATCAAAGTCTTAGAACTTAAAATTACAACACTGTGAGATTATCACTTAATTGGAGTAATTCCTAGCTCAGTAGCTTTAGGTGCTAGCTTTAAATTCCTTTTGTTTTTAATCTCAGTGTTCCTGTGTTTATTATCCAATTTTGACAATAAGCCTCCCTCAACAGTCATGCACATACACAGCAAGAGTTGTCAAAAAAAAAAAAAAGGTAAAGTTAATAGCAAAACCTTTCAGTACATTTGTTAGTTACACATTGAAAAAAGTAACAGCAATTCAAAAAAAAATATCACAGCTGCTAGGATAACTTGAATGGTTAGCAGGAGACTGAAAGTTAAAATCAAAACCCAGTGTTTATTAGCAAGGAATGTAGGCACTGCAAATACAAACAGCACTAAAAATATTAAATTGCATCTCTGCAAGTTAATAACTAAAGTGAACGTCAAACAAAGATACAGCATTAGAACTTGCTCTGTAGTTGCATCTCTGCTGACAAGTTTAACTCTAGCTTAGCACCTGAAAACAGCTCTTCAGACATCACTTGTTAGAAAAAGCAAAATTATTAAATCACTTTGTACAGAAGCATGCTTTTGCCTCTTGAAGATGTGGTTGAAAATCCACAGTCACTTAAACCAGGAATCTCAATTAATACTAGAGACTATCTACAAATATACTTAAAACATTCAGGGTGAGGTCTCAGATGTTATGTTACTTCCATGCATAAAAATTAGGTCACTAGTGCATGTTTATATTTACAAATGCTTATTCCTTTACACAAGCCAATTAACTTGGAGTTAGTTGCAGTGCAAGTGATCTTATCTAGATGCAACCCTAATCAAAACACAAATATACCTTTTTTGTTTCTTTCTAAACTTTTCTTCTTCATACCTTGGTGAGGAAAAGTTTGATTTCAGTAAATACAAGATATGAAGACCAAATTCAACAGAAGCTGTAAACTAGCATTAGTATCAATATAGTTTGTGGAAACATACCAAGTTTTGAAGTAAAAGAACATTTTGCACCTCCAACATCTTTAACTTGAGACTTAATTACTATGACATAACATATTAACCCAACACAACTTCTTACACAGTATTCACCCATCACTAGAATTGAAAGCCTGTATTCCTAACAGTTTAAAGCCTGACATTCACCAGAGAAATCTAAGAATTAACTCCTGTAAAGGCTGAACTTGGTCTGACTTGAGACTTAATAGTTCCTTAGTACAGAAAATAGTCTTGCAAGACTTGGAATGACAGCCTAAATTTCTGTAACTCATCCTTAAAAATCCCATACAACATTCTAAAAGTAGCACTAGCCTTGTCACATCTTTCTTCCCCAACAAAAAAAACCTGCATCTGCTCTATGGGATACAAATATTTTACAACCGAAAACAAGCTGATGGTTTACTGCAGTAAGCAGCAGTATTTTTTTCCCCCCAACATCTATGTGCCACTCTGTCTACAGTGATACTATACCATCTTTCCTTATAGAGTTCCCAGTTGCCATCACATTTAGGATCCCTTACTCTGATACATACTCTATAGGTTGCATGTTACAGCTTCCAGTAATTTGATAGAATTGTTAGTATTGCTATCTAGCTCTTTCAAGATCTAAGTTTGACAATTTCTCTTTATTACTGCATCCACAAATTTGGTTGATGTGTCATCATCATACCTGATATCAGAGTTGTGCTGACATTAAAATGGATACTATATGGCAAAGATCAGGATAGAAGGAAGAGTAGTAGGAAAAGAGAAGACCAAGGACATTGATGCTGCCTTCCCCTCCCTGCCAAAGTAGTTTTAGACGTACTGTGGGTAGGGATTCAGCATTTTTCCACCACAGCTCTTCATTTAAATTAAATCCCAACCCAAGTGATATTTCACTCCTTAAGCTGATCTGCATTTTATCATCAACACTGAAGATACCATAAATAACATCATTAACATACAGAACTTCTCACTCAAGACCACTTAGCATATAATAGGTAGAACAACTGCAGTGAGATCTTGTCTCCAGAAGACTAACTCACGCACCATAATTTGGTAATCATATAGGACACTGTATACGAAAATCCCTATACGTTAGCATTCTAATTGCTATTACGTATTAAAACTGTAGCTCATCAATTGCTTCTAGAGATAGCAATGGTTTAAGTTAAATTTTATTAACTACAAAGTATTATGTTCACACCAACCACTGAATATATTATATACCAGTTCCGAAACAGGGTCAACATAGAACATGTTTGAATAATAAAACGTACTGTTTTATGCATTCTGGGATGCCAACGTATTCCATGGGGATGAGTTCAGCTAGCTCTGCCAGGGTAAAGACATACCTAATTTTTTGGCTGAATTTTGAGCTGTGGAAGAACAAACGTAGGGTACAGTTACAACTTAAAGTGTTCACTAAGTATCTGACAGTTTGACATTTAAGCTTTTAAGAAATAGCTTCCATAATATTACCTAATAAAGGGTTTTGTGATGGCCAGAAGTGTTCTGATGAACCAAGAAGGATGAACTATGATTAATGATTTCAGATTTTTCCTTAACCTGAAGGATTCAAACATTAGCCATAATTATTAAAGCAATAAAGGTAGCATGATGAGGTTCTTGTTTTTAAACAAAGGGTGTTTTTGCAGTTAAAACTGCGTCCATAAATCTAGCATTGACTTTCCATTATTAGAAATTACTGTCCACCAGAAGAAAATATCAGAAAAATGCACAGCTGAAATCAGAAAGGTAATATCAGTTTGAAAACAATGAATAACATTATAAAGAAGTTTCTTGGTATCCTTTTACACATCCATAATGAAGTGATTAAGGAACCCACCTTATCTACTATACTAATCTATGAATGTTCAATGAAATTGTAGATAGTAACAGTATTCACCATTCTAACACTACTACTTTCACTAAAGAAACATGCCTGCACCATTATTCCACACTAATCTGGAAGAGCTTTTTGATACACTAAACAATTTGCTTAACAATTACTCTTAACCAGCAAGTACCAGAGACCACATTAAACAGCATTTTTTCCTAAACATATATCACTAAACATGAATACTGTGACAAAACATTCCACAACTTCTTACCTCCTGTCAATTTGCTGGTAACATTTCCTAAGCCAGCCTAAGCTTGGCATTTTTCTCCGTGTCGTTGCACCGTTCAGATAAACTATCATATAGTTCTCTGCTACTAGTAGCTCTAAAGTGCCGATTACATACCTGCAAATGCAAGGAAAGGAAACCTTCAAATGAAGATTTTTGCATTTTAAAGTAGTTTCTAATACTGCTCAAGAATTAAAAAAATAGAGTTGTCAGCATTGAGCAACATTTTTTTCCTTCCTCAGGAAGCAGACAGTTGCTTCACTATTTGTTACCTTCCCCTCATCTGAAACAAAAAGCTTCAAAGATAACAGAACTTAAAAATACCCAGTTTTACAATGTGAGAGTAAGATCCTCTTCAGAGGCAGATGACTTACTTAAATAGATTGTCCATTAGGTATCTGTAGTTAGGCTGGCTGCTTTCAGGCATAAAGCAAACAGCAAACACAACAATGGCATTTAAGCCATCACCATAATAACCTACAAAGAAAAAAGCAGCAGTAGTGACTAAGGTGACTATACCTCGACCACATTTACTCAAAGAAAAGTCAAAAACACACAGTAAGCTTTTTCATTATTTATCTTAAAGAGCTTTACAAACACCCATTCTATATAGACACATTATATATATAAAGCACCTATCACTATAATGATAAACATCCTTTGGAATTACTTCGATGGCATGGGTAAAAACAGGATCAATCCTTTTAGTACATCACAGCACTTTTGTTTCCAACCAGTTTTTATAGAGGGCACAGGATGTTGCTTATAATTACACAAAACCTCAAGGTGTTTTTTTTCAGGTTCATCTACTTTTACTCAACATGTTTAATAACGTTTCAGATAGCCAACTTTTCTTCCTACCTAAACTGCATAGGCTGTCTGAAGAATCAGTAAATTGATTTTTGCCTTAGTAGACCTAAAGATAATGCTTTCAACGGTCTTAAAAACAAAACACTATAATGAACAGCTAGCCTGTTGTTATGTATGCTTGTGTTAGTAGCCTCATCTGAACATGGGTACATTTTGGAACCTTAGTTTAATATGGAAGAAAAATACATCAAAACAACCATATGACTTAATACTTTAAGTGAATAACCACGAGTCTTTACACTCAAAGTTCTTCCCATGCCACTGCAAATCAGCCGAAAGTAGTAGTTTCAACAGTTCTCAACATAACACTAATCCTTACCACCATGACTGATAACTTTTTTGTATGGTTCAATTGCCTTCATGTCCACTCTGTGGTCCTGTTCTCCAATCCTAAACATACGCCAGCGTCTACCATCATCTTTCTCCTCTGCTGCTGTGTATTCAGTAAGCGATCCTTTTCTAATTACATCAGTAGTTTTTGGTTTTGGAAGATCATCTGCCAAAGTTAAAACGTGTTCAAAATCCATTATGAATACCACATACAGTGGCAGTCAATAACAACACAGGTTAACCACTTTGCTATCTGATCTGAGTCAACTGATGTGTTTGGCTGAAAAATAATAGTTCCTTCAGTCATTACAAAATAGGATCTCACTGATACCAAATTTAATCAAAATACTGTTCTGTTATCCATAAACAGCATTTTTTTCTTTAAAGTTGAATGACAAGCTTCTGGTCACATGGGAAGCCTGCTTAATTGTCAGCTTTCAGAAGACTGACCTTAATGAATTACACCACAATAGACAAAGTGGTTAACTCGGTGATAATTACACAGGTTACTAGATCACAGATTTACGTAAAAGCGTAATTTAAGACATTGACACTATCTTGCAAGCAGACATGCAGGCAGATCTATTAGAAATTAAATCTAATTCATATGTGTGCAATCAATATATGAAATTTATGCTGACAGCAATCTGTGAAAAGAATTTGCTCCAATTAACTTATGATTCTTGACTTTGTTGCATAGACCTTACCCAAAGCGAGAAAAACCTACTGCAAGTTAGTTGTCTGTTCCCAAGACAAAGCTGTTAACTGAAACTATCCTTCCAGGAAAATGAGGGCAGCAGCATTAAAGGAAGAAAAGACAGAAACCCTTTTCAGCCACTTTTAACAACAAAACACAATTATCTGGAACATTTTCTTAGCAGCATTGCAAAGTTAATCCTAAGTACCAACTCTTCTAATGCACTAACTCTCCTAAGGTACTAAAATTAAAATTCTTTCATACAGGTAAACTCAGTCCGTTATGAGAACTCCTGCAACATCTTAGTTCTTTAAAGTACGCATTTTTAGTAATATTCTTCCTCTCTTTATAAGCTACCTTGGAATGAAGAACATTTTTCATTCTTAACAATACACAGCTTCCTGTTTACTCAGGAATTTGTTGTATTCACAGCATAAAATAATTGATGTTACGTGTTTACATATCATTTTAGAGACACTAAGCCATAATGTTTATGGAAGTTAGACTCCAACTGTTTGACTAAAGCAGTAGTTCTTAGCTTACATAAAAGGGCCCAAAACATAGTTAAACTGCAGGTTTTTAACTTGTGCTTCAACTCCTAACCAAGACTGTTACCTCAAGTAAAATTTGACTCACCAGGTTTTGCCTGTAAAGGCCAGATGAAGGATCTACTCATTCCTTAGAATTAAGACCATTCACTTAACACCTCTGGCGTGCCTACAGCTAAAGTAACTTCAGAGTCATTTCAAAATTCCCTGACACAAAATAATTTTCTACCATTTCCAGTCAATACAGAAAGCATGCAAACTCTAAAGGCTTCTGACCTTCCCACATTTTTATTACAGTAAAATGAGATTAGAGGCGTTAGTCATTTTTAAAAACGGACCTCTTTAAATACAAAGGCTTGCAATTGACAAATTTTGGATTAGCTTATCTGTAATCTGTATCCCTCTACGTCATTTACCTCCATTTAAAATAGATCTACAATATACATAAAATGTATATATTTTGTCACAGTTTGGTTCTTAAAAAGATATTACAATAGAGCAGGATTCTCCATAACTGAGTTTAAAAAGTGTTCAGCGATATTCATGTAAATTTATTTGGAGTTATGGTTATTATGTTTGTTGTTTACTAGTCATGTTCTGATTTGCTCTTGAAAAATTCTTTGTCCCCAATTCAAATCTAATCACTCCCATTACCATTACAAGAGTAAAAACTGAGACAGTTATTTACCATCTGAAGAACTGCAGACCTGCACATAAAAAAAGGATAAATACTTTATGGCATTAGATAAAAGCAACAGAACACTTACCTTCCCATTCAAACTCATTGCTATTCTCTGAAGGAGTATCTAAGTCATCCAAATCAATCTCTCCACTCTCATCCAAGTCAGACAAAACAGATTCCTCACTGCGATCTAAAGTTAAACTGATATCTGGTGCCATTAGTTTCTTCCTCACTTTGATTCCATTAACTTCTGCATTTGAAAAAAGCAAATTAATTATTTTCAAAGCCAAGCAAGTTAAGACAAGCAAATTAACAAGACAGAACAGCACAGCGCTTCCCCGGAGTGCACAATAAATTAATGCCCACCACATCAAAAATACATATTTAGAATAGGGATTAAAATAAACAAAGGGTGAAAAACAAAACTTCAGAGACTTAAGTTCAAGTTCTTAACACCTTAAGTTTAACCAACTGCATACACACCACAATCACAGAGGAAGATCACCATACTACCAGCAGAAGAAAAATCTGAAGTGCTGCCACCACTTAAGTGACTGTTACCTATGACAGCTGTATCAAAGCTGCACCAAAGCTGCTCTAAACATTATCTCAAGTGCTGCAGACAGTGCAACAGGTATTTTAGGTATTGGTAACATCAGAACCATCTTTGAAATAAGTAATATACAATGTGCAAAGAGAAAAAAAGTTAGGCCAACAGACAACACTAAGGCCAGAAGATGAAATTAAAATGTTAGGTAAATAACACACAGAATGCTTTTAGACAAGGCAAATACTTGCTTGATTTAGACAGCAGTTGAAAGCAGGAAACAAAATAAACAGCCTGATCCAGCACTGGAAATGCCAAAGCTAAAGCAGACAGACAGGATCCAAAAAAATTAAGAACATTAGAAGAGCATTAGGATTATTCCCTCTCTGACTTTTTGGACTGCCAACATTAAAAGATCACAAAGGCCTGAAATTTGGATCAAGACTAAGGTAGGCCCTATCTGATGAAAAGTAGCTAAATAATGAACAAAGATTTTAACAGCAGTAACAAACTGAGTGCAATAATTCATTTTTGTCCAATATTACCTGGATAGCTCCGTTCACAGATAAACATGTCATTTAGAATGCTGTTCCCTCAAGTCTCACTCCAGAAAAAAAAAATGGAGCTTCCAAACAGCCATTTATATAGGAAGACATGAGCTTTACTGCAGTGAAGTATTCTTACCAGCTTCACCTTCTGTTCCAGCTGCAGCCAACACATCTGAGTCAACAGGATCATCCTCTGGCAGGGGCCTAGTACACAAAATAAAGTTTTTTAATACTTTCTACTTCTCTACTTCTTTTTTATAATCAGCTAAACACCAAAAACCTAGGCCCATACCCTACTAAAAACCTACTGTGGGATAGCATTGAATTAAAATATACTTACTGGCAGCAAGCTAAGGACCAAAGCAGCAGAAACCTCTTTTATATCATTCAAATTACCAACTGCTCACATGAGCAGTGTCAAAATACTGATTGCTCCTGGTGTCATCTTTAAGATAACTTGCTGTATTCTTGCTTGAGAAATTCTGTCATTAAATACATCACAGAAGTAGTACTCATAGGATGTCTTGGGAGTCAGATTTTTTGGTTTCTTTTTAGATGTAAGCATCACTAGTACTCTTAAAAGTTGGAATTCTGCTCAGAAGCATTGCTTGGTGAAATATTCAGGGTGACAATAAGCAAACAACATTTGCAAAAAGCTACTATGTGAAAATAAAAACAACGTCAAACTTGCATTTTCACTTCAGTAATGCTGGAAAGTTCAGCAGTGGTTTTCTTGTACTAAAAATTAACATAAAGCCCTTGCCAGACAACAAAATGCCACAAAACACTCACAAGACCACTAAGTTAGTGGCAAACACCGCAAGACTGAGTATTAATTTATCGGTAAGATAGAAACAGCTTATTTTGGATGTTACACATTTGATTTAAACTTAAATTAAAAAACCTTGGAAAATCTTCATCTTGCCATTCTTCCTTAAACTCAACACCTTCCATTCTCCTTCTTGAATTACTGATAGGTAGTCCTGATCAGCCAGAACCTCTTGTCTTCAGGAGAGTGGGCTAAAGAGCACCTACAGGAACGTTAACACAGTTCAGTCCTATTGCAACTCCGGTATTTACAACACATTTTCATTTAATCACCAAGCTGAGGTATTATGTGAAAGAAACCACAAGGGAACATTTTACAGTTTGCCTTTTTTAAATAAAAAAGTGCATATGGACTAATATCGTCATAATAATTCAGGTTGGAAGGGTTTTCTTAAGGTCATCTAATCCATCATCCTGCTCAAGCAGAATCAACCTTTAAGTTACAACCAGCCCCTGAGCAATCTCATCTTTCATTTGGAATTACACCAGTTCACTTCGAACTGTGAGAAACCTGACAACTCTAGATTCTATAGGAGACATTGAATCAATATGTATTTTAAGAAAAAAAACAGATGGTCAGATCTAAAATACATTTTAAAAAAAAAAAAGAAAAAGAACTTAATTGTATTTTAGATCTGTATTTTAGATTTTTTTTTTTTTAAAAAAAAAGAACAAAAGACTTGAAAGATAGACACATTCTGAAATAGTGTTTTGTTTATAAGAGAACTCACCCTGGGATGTGCAAGTCAAGCTGCGTTTTTTCAGGCTCACCCATCACCAGCAACAAGGAAACCCCAATAATGGAACAAAATAAACCATTCTGCTGACACACAAGTCCAATACAGTTGAAAATCTTGGCTGTCTTGGCTCTAAAGATTGACAGGAACAGGTAAACTTATCAATGATAAGAAAATAAGAAAAATGGTAAGAAAAGCACTAACAAAAACAAGAAACCAAATACTATTTTTAAATGCAAAGATGCAATCAACACAGGACACCAGTTAAGTACAAAGCTGGCATACAATCACTCTGTGAATTAAGCTAGAAAAAGCTTATTTTTCACACAGGTAAAAAGAAATAAGCTGAACCTACTGTTCTGTAGAACTGTTTATTATGCAAAATTTTTCTTCTCCTGACCTGATTACAACCACAGACTCAGTGTAAGGCCTGCAATGCTTAACACAAGCTGCTTAATAAAATTTTAGAAGACTTTTTTTTTTTAAATTACATTACCAGAGACAAATAAAACACTAATGCCAAAAATTCGTCTTATTTTACTGAAGCTTCCTTCCTTCCCACACCCAGGAAACCAGAATACAACATCTAGAAGGTTGTAGCCCAGTTCTCCTTATGCAGAAGCCTTTTGTTGTTGGAGTTGCTCAGCCCCTGCGCAGCCCAGCTGCTGGCAGGATGTACCTTCACACACACTCTCGAAGAAGTTGTTCTCAGTAATTGTACTCCCAGCTCTTCCTCTTTTTATTTGTCCTTTTTGAATAATACGCTTTTGGGAAGACTTTCCTGCTGCCTGATTCATGCCACTTTCCTCACAAAATGTGTCCTCTTTCATTAAGATGTCAACATTCTCTGAATAATTTCTCCCGAGTACCAACCTGCTGAGTGTTTGCAAAAAATGAAGTTTAAGTATTTGCTTGGAGATAAAAACCTGTTTTGATCAGTAGGAACACCGAATTGGTAAGTAGCTCTTCATATATTTGTTTTGGGACACTGAGATAAAGCACGAGAATACACAAGATATCCCATGCGGTCAAGTTAAGAGAATGCAGTGGTTACAATCAGCTTGGAATAGACCATCTGAGGCTAACACAGTTCACTGAAAAGAGACTCTACGCCTAAAATAAAGTCTCAACTAATTACTTCACTCTTAAATGGCAGATGGAAAACTGACAGAAAAAAGAAACCAACCCTGTCACTGTGCTGGTGGCTCTAAGATGCTACTTCGGGGCTTGCCTGGGCTGCATTCCGACTATACAGTTCCCCCAGGAGTTTAAAAAGAGTTTTTCCCTAAGACCCGAAGTTGCATCACTACGCTTTTGATTCACACTGAACACCAAGTAATACCCACTCATTTCAGATGTACCACGTTTCAGTGTGGAAACAATTCCTACATGCATCTATTTCGTTACATTGAGATAAGCTTCATACACTAAGACAGGCACAAGGTTTAGAATTTACTTAGACTACCATCAAATTTTAATATACTTTTAGAAAACGCTTCCCATGTGACGAGAAGCTGCTAATGAGAATTCTTTAGAGGTAGATTTAAAGCAATCATCCACTGAATACTGCATAGCGTAACTGCAAACAGCTTAGAGCCGAGTTCCAAGCCCTACATCAGAAAAGCAGGAGTTCAGGCTATTTCAATTCCGTGTCCTACTTAACAGGCAGACTAAGTAGCTGGTTTGGAAGTTTTGGCTTAAAAACTCAACCACAAAGGCACTTGTCAACTGGAAGAATGAGAAATTAAGGAGGAAAGGTAGCCTTCAGTTTCAGGAAAGTTAGAGAAGTGCTGACTTTCTCGTTGAATTACTTTTTAACATAATACCGATGCTTACAAAGCAGCAAAGTTCTATTTCTGCTCATACAAAGTAAAGCAGAGTTTAAAACAGTATTCCTGTAGCTGCTGTGGTAATACTGACTTCTCATTTTTAATCTAAAGGTTAAATTTGAGAAGTGCAATGATAATAATGCAAGTGTCCATTAGTCACGTAGAAGAAAATGAGTTAATTTCTGCCTGGTCCTAGAACCCTTCACAGCTAATTCAGTGCTGTGGTTCCTCAACAGCAAGCCTGTCATTTAACTCTCCATTGCTCACTACTCTCCACTTAACTCATAGAAATGAAAGAAATCGGAAGATTGGGAGATATCTGAAGGCTGGAAACTTCAACAAAGAACATCTGGATGCAGGACTGCCATGCAGCTCTGCTCCCTTCCTGGGGCCACTGGACCTTGGTGATCACCAACACCTTTTATACTTGCAAGCACCTCACCAGATAAGCTACAGGGTTACACACGGGACCACAACATCCAACAGGACCACAAGGGAACGCAACACTGAAGTCATTTTCTCCTCTGCTAGAGCTAACAGAATTACTTCCATTTCCAGACTACCAGACTAAACCTATGTAACTTTCCGCTGAGGCGTATCACTGCTCGCACCGGAAGCCAAGCTTTCTCATCTTTTTTCCTGGAACAGGAGTTAGCTCCCAGAGCTGTCGCTAACCCCGAGGTGGCTCAGCTAGGGTAGGTGTAAATACCAGGTGTAACGGTGGTGAGAAGACTATTGAACTGCAAACCCCATCAGACAGCGGCAGGTTAACAGGCACTCTGATCAGTCCCTGGTACTTAAGAGTAAGAAAGATAACAGAACGCAGATTCGTTTTTGGTTAAGACCTTCTGCAAGATTTTTTGTTTGTTTGTTTTAAAAAAAAGTTTTCACCTTTGAATTCCCAGGAAAATACACAAATAGGGGATAAGCATTAATATAGTCACACCTACTTATCCAACACAGACCCATATCCAGTCCTTGGTTAGTACAGTGGCATTGGAAGTAGGATTAATACAAAATTTACTCTGCAAGACAACTACGGTGATACACGTAACATATTTCTGCACGCAGTCACACTGTGCACAACCCTGTAATTTCCACGTATTTCCATAATCCCACTGGCTTTCAGAACGCAGCCATGCTCACCACAAACCTAAGCCCCATTTCCCAGATGCAAAGACAGACATCCAAGCCTTGTAACTCGCAAGCTTGCATAACAAGGGGATGCAAAGACCTTCACCGACAGCAGGCCAGCAGTTCATCTGCATTTACTCCCTGCCGCCAGCACCACCCGAGGGCCCAGCAATGAGTCAACTGAGCAGGGAAGTTTCAGGCTCCCGCCGCCAGCACCCAGCACAGCACGGGGCTGCGTTTCGGGAGGCACCGCGGCGCCTTTCCGGGCGAGCAGGGCTCCGCCGGGCACCCCGGCCGCACAGGCCCCGCAGGGAGGCAGCGCGGCGCCCGGCCGCCCAGCGCCGCCCGGGGCGTTACGCGACCCCACGGAGCCAGGGGCCGGCACCGGGCGGCTCCGGGGAGCCGCGCCCACAGCTGCGGCTGCCCTCGAGCCCTACCCAACGGCGGGGAAGGGAAAACCCCGGCCCCCCCAGGCACGGCTCAGCCGGCGGTGCCCGGCCCGGCCCGGCCCCGGCCCCGGCCCCAACTCCCGTCCCCCCACTCTGCGGCCGCACCTGGTGGGCTGCGCCGGGCTGGGCCAGGCCGGGCCGGGGCCGCCGCGCTGAGGTCCCGCTGCGCTGCGCGCCGCCCCGCGCGGCCCCGGAAGCGCCCCCCGCGCCCGGCTCACGTGACCACTGCCGCACACGCGTACAGGACAAGCCCGCCCTCCGCCACTTGGCGCCTGCGCGCCCGGGAGGCGGGGCGGGGCGGCGCGGCGCGGGGCCAGACCTTCGGCGGCGCGCGGGAGGGGGCGGGGCCGGGAGGGAGGGAGGGAAAAAAAAAGCGCCGCCCCCCCCCCCCCCCCCGCCTGGGGGGGGAATGGGGGCGCTGTGAGAGGGGGGAGGGGGCGGGGCCGGGCGGCCGGGCGCTGGGTGCGCGCGAGGCGGGCTGAGGCGGGCGGCGCTTGGCGGCGCGCGGGGTTCCTGTGAGGGCCCCTGTGCGGGCGGCGGCCCCGCCGCGGTGTGCCCCTTCCCTCCGGTGCCCGGGGCCGCCCCCTGCCGGCGGCGGGCCGAGGTAACTCGTGGCGCCGCCGCCTGCCCGGCCCCGGAGCCACCTGGGCCGCAAGGCGGGGAGCGGAACGGCACCGAGCGCAGGAGCGAGCCGCGCGTGCCGCCGTGGCTCCCCCAGGCGCGGGGCTGCCGAGCAAGCCCTGGCAGGCCGCACCGCACGGCCGGCTGCTGGAGCGCGGCCGCGGTGCCAGCTCCCGGCCGTGGCGAGCCTGCGGCCCGTGGGGCTCCGTGAGCAACAGCACGGGGAGCTAGGCGAAACGCGTCCTCGTGGTCCTCATGCCCCTACCAACGGTAGCGGCAGGGAGCTTTTGTCGGTGTCACCAGAAGGTGGAGATCGAGGTGACGGAAGGAAGGTTTTTTCCTCAGAACGCAGTCTGAAAAACAGGAGGTTTCGCCCCACCAGCGAGCGCGTTGCGGGACACGTCCGCACGAAAGCAGAACGCCTGTACCAAGCAGACCTCAGGAGGCCTAGGGTGACATTCGCTAGTTGTAATCAGGACGCACGCTAGTTGATTTCTGCAGCTGTACGGTTGCAGGAGCATGAATACACACATCTCTAGCAGCTACGCAGTCGTTCAGCTTCACACTCCGCTGGCAGCCTGCCACTACCACCGCCACAGCCAGGGCTGCAGTGGTGGTCCCTCACAGCCAGCGCCTGGCCCAAGGGGGAAAAGCAACAATAGCGACAGCGTTGGTGTTATTGTGGGGTGCAGAAGGAACTTCGAATAAATGCGACCTGGAGGAGAGTAAAAATGCGATATATGGGTGCATGCAAAAAATGAAAAAAAGATGAGAAAGGAAAACATTTCTAAAGAACAGAAAGCAGAGGACCCTCCCTCCCCCCGGAAAGATAAAATCTAAGGATAACAGGAAATAAAGCAATTAAGGTAAATTGGTTAGAATATTTTTAAGGAATTAGTATAATTCACAGCAAACAGCCAGAGGCATGCAGGCATTATTGTAACATAAACATCAGCTAATAGTTACGCATATAAAGCAAGAGCTAGCTTAAATATAGAGTATGTAACTAGGGGTATGAGAAATAGAGTAAAACAGTAATGGGAAACAGCAGAAGGTAAACAACATTTTATTTTTCCACCTCTGTTATGTCCCTTTTTTGCGTTGGAAGTAACAGCCACAGAAGATGACAAAGCAGCATTATTCAGTGCTTAAGGATGTTACGGATGTTACGTCTTTCTGTCTGTTCCTGGCTGCAAACTTATTATTACTTCGGAATATCCCATGGCCATAGCATCTCAGTTTTTACTAGCACAGATCTGATTACAGGAATTTCATGAACAGTTTGTATTTAAGACTGAATAGCCAGAGATCTCAGTCTGCTGAGTCGGACTGTTCGTGAACTGTTGGAATGATTCCAGCCTGAGCTGGGTTTAACTGAGCTCTGAAGAGCAAGGGTACCTGTGACAATCTTCCTTGTCCTTCATCAGACCAGTAATTTATAAAGGGCCCCTATTACTTATTAAGTCAAAAGGTTTAAAGTCTTCCAGCAAATGAAAGTTTTAAGAAAAGTAGGTTTCGTGCTAGATCTATGCGTGCTTTTCTAAATGTGATGCAATTGCTGATAAACTTAAACCTGTCTTCAAAATGCAGAGGGTGATTGCCTGCAGGACAACTCCAAACTCGTGTCTGGTGATCAGCAGAGTTGTGCAATTTCTCATTTCTTACACGGGGTGGCACAGTATAGCTGGAAATCTGGCGGGTGTTCAGGCATAACCTAGAAAACAAGCAAACAAGGGGTCAGAGACAACTACTAGGGGATGTTGAATAATTCTATTTTTAAACATCAGACAATTGCAAATATAAGCATATTCTTACGTGAAAGCTTTACCAAAGAGAACAGGCTTCTGAGAATAATGCTCTGTCACATGAATTTTGTCCTGTACATGGGAAAAATCAGCTGTTACGCAGCTTTGGGTCTCAAATAGTTCACAATTAATCTTTAAATAGAAAATAGCCATCAAAAGCTACAAAATACAAAAATCTTCACGTTTTCCTGGTCTTTTCCTATTTTATTTCTTTTTGAAAAATATTTAGTAATATTAAACAAACAGGTTAAAAATGCCCCCTTTCAGGTAGTTCAAGCAACAGCTCAGAAATGGTGGAATTCAGAAACATACATTTGAAAATCCTTCTCGTGTGGATCTGGACACACAGACTGCATTTGTATATAATTCCTCCTGGCTGTTTCACCTGTAGAGAAAGTATGAAAACATTTCTTTTTAAACTTTTTTCTTGACCTTTTTTGATAATAAGGGCTTTGAGCTGCAGTTCACCTCTGCTTCTGTAGTCTATGCACATAATTTGGCTCCTGTCTTAGTCACCTGTGATACACCATGACAAGAGCAATGTATTATATAGTAATAACTTTCAGATATGTGGACAGGAACTAGTTAGTGTGTAATATTTTGAGATTCCTTTGCTATTCCTGTAGGGTGCATCATTATCATCTTTTTAAAGCTATGTATAATACTGTAATCAGTTGTCACGCTGATGTAACTAGCTAAATGTGATAGCTGCATCCTCTTTGTATATCATGGGGTAAACTGTTGAGCAGAAAGTGACCCTCATCACGATCCTCCTATATCCAGTGCATTTTATCCCAAACCTCCCAGATCTACTTCAGGTAGAAACCACAATGCTGTAGTGGACTCGTCCGTCATAATCAGGATTGCACTCCACATGTCTCCCAGCACTGGATGTCCTGCCTCTCATTTTGCCTTTTTCCATTTCTGAACAAATATATTGTTGTTAATAAGCAGTTAAGATAGAAATCGGGTTAAAGTGAAGATCTTGTGTTAGGAATTCAGCTAGGGAAGTACAAAAACATGAAGAATGTGCACCTTGAATAAGTCAAACCAAACCTCAGACCTTTGCCATTTCAAGGATACAGCTATTGCCTCCACTCAGAAGAGAGTCTGTTTATCTGTTTCATTTTTTTTAACACATTTTTCTCATCAGAGAGCATCACAGTTTGTTGGATACAAATAGTAACAACACTTTGAGACAAAGCAAGAGTCAACTTACTAGCCACGAGGATTTTAATATCTGCATCTGTGGGAGAGGATAATGGTTATGTTGTTCACAGAAGTTACTGATATTCTTCATTAGCATTTAAATAAGCTTTCTGCAACTGCAGGTGGACAGGACCAAATACATTGCTATTAATACCATATTTGCTAACTACTGTGTCCTCAAGAAAAATAGTTACTAATTTCACTTCAGTTGAAAACTGAGGGACCTATAAACTATGGGAATAATGTGGAAGAATAAAAGCCGGAGATCTCTTGGATCTGCCTTTTCCATATAAATGCCACTTGACAATTACAGTGCACCAGTATAAGTGCAGGAAAAGACGTGGCTGTTTACTGTTAACTTATGTTTCTTAATCTGTACTGGAATTTCTTTCTGTCTCAGAAAAAAGAAAAAAAAAAAAAAAAGCTACAAATAGATACCGGTAACTTCTGCTTCCTGAGTTTATTTTATGCATAATTAATTGCCATGGTATACATTGTATTGTTGTGCCTTGTAAAAAATGTGATCTTTGCCATTTTGCAGTATCAACCTGATGTTTGCCGTAAAGCCACGTTAATAATATATCTTTATAATATTATGGTCAGAATCCAGTATCAAATGTGGATGAACCACATGAGGAAAACATTTATGTATAATCAAAACTCTTGAGCTTCCTTCATTTAAAGCTGTTGAGCTCTTCATTCACTTTTCTGATGGTCAGGCTGTTACTCATACTTGCATGCGGTGTGAATTCAGTGCTACTTGGTTAAGATCACTTCTTTCAGTTTCTGAAAAAAATATGAAGTACCCTGTTACATGGACAGAAGATCTCTTCGCTGGTTGAGCTTGAGGGGAAAACTGGGTACAATTATATATTCTTTTAATTATTCATGACTTGGGTCTGAAGTGAATGTGTATACGTTTTTCACTTATTCACTTTATAAAATTCAAAACTAAGCCCAGAAGCAGTTTTATTCTTGGCAGCATGACAAGTTTCCTTTCCTCAACGAAACAGTCAAAGGAATTGTTCCTCAGAGAGTTTGTCATCCCCGTGTATCCCAGAGAGTCGCGAGGGTAGCTGGCATTCATTACACCCTCATCACACATGCCTGTGCGCTCTCTCCCCACCCCCACTCCCCCACCTTCCTTCTCCCTCTCCCTCTCCGACTGTGACAACAAGCGCATCTCAGAGGACTGGGTTTATATCTAGCATGTGGTTTCATTTGTGTGTCTGATTTGCAGTTCATTAATCTAGAAAGCGTTGCCCACTTTTGGCAAGGACAATGTATCCATGCACGTTCTGCCTATTCTGCCTCCTCTGCCCTGTGCAACAGAGTTGGAAGAGAGGGAATTGGCTCTGTTTTGGGGAACAACTAGAACAAGAGCAGCTCAGGAGCCAAAACTGATGTAAACATACATTAGGAAATTGTTTTGATCTGGCCTGTCAGGCTGCTGGCAATGCACTGTGCTTCCTTGGGAGACATGCAAATTTATGGGACACAACTTGACATGATTAAGGCAATGCATACAGAGGAGGTTATTGCCCTTCAGCAAAAGAATGATGTCAAGAAGCAATGATTCTTTACATTCTTGGCAGTGCAAGTAGGACTGTGAATTTAGGGTCTTCTTGCAGATTCATTATAAATAAGGTGTGGTTGTTTTTTTTTTTTTTTTTTTTTTTTTTTTTTTTTTTTATTTATGTTTTTTCCAGCTTTTATGATTGTAGTAGCATTAGCTGTTTGTCTTTCAGTGGCACCACTCAATGTGTAGTCTTCAGAATCTAAATCTTTATCTACTGATACCATGATAGCTTGTTGAGTCTCACGACAAAAAAGAAAAAGCTAAAGTGATTCTTCAGGGAGGTATCAACTTCTCCTATTCACTCACAGCATTGGGGGTCTTCATTTTGAAATTTAATTGTCAGAGACAGTGACTCTCCTTGTTGACAGACGTGCTTAAAAGTCATCCACATGCCTGAGTGGAGTCAGATTCATTTTGTGCCAGGGTTAATGAGGAATTACTGATCACTGCCTGGGAATTTGGGGGTAAAAACTGCTGAACTTAAAGTGAAAGACTCCATCTCCTATTACCACTCCCCTGAGCCAGCCGAGCAAATAGCTAACTGTAATATCTTAATTAACCATGTGTTAGCATCAACCTTGTTCTCCTTTGCAAGCTGTACATATTGCTAATTACATTAGGTAGGCACATGAGCACAGGCGTTAGTGCTGCGGTGGGGCAGTTCGGAGTCCCACTGTACTGCAGAGCAAAGCAAGGCTCTGGCGACACGGGGCTGATGTTGAAATGGCACCCTTCAGTTTAACGCAAAAATAACAAGAAGGGAAAACAGCAATGGACCATTTGTGTGATGGAGAAAATTGCCCTTCCAACTTCTCGGACCAAACATAGGCAATGGACTAAGGAACCTATCTTTGTGTTTTCTTTTTGCCTGAAGAAACTAGTAGGAAGAGCACAAAGTGTGTGTCTGGAACCTATCATTTTTCTTATGCCTACTATGGACAACTATAGAGAGCCTCTGACGTTTCTGCTGCTTTGAGTGCTCGTAAGCCTGAGTATCGAAATAGCCTTGCTGTGCTGTGCGCACAGAGAGGAAAGCAGCAGTGTAGTAGTTGGGGAGTTGTGTTCTGGCTGCAGCTGGCGTATGATTCATCAGGGACTTGTACCATCTGGTATAGATGAGAGTCTATCACATTACAGTGTCTTTATCAGAAGAATATCACAAAGCTATGATCATTTTGACAGTGCAAATTTCACTTTTGCACTACAAACCTCGCATGGAGAGGCTGGCAACTTCCAAAATCACATTCTTCAGATTGTCCAATGCACAGTCAACAAATACTCGATTTTCTGGGTCCCTCTAATTGGATAAAACTTGGGGGAAAAATATTATTATTATTTTAAGATTTAAGAAAATACAATCCTAAAGTCCTCTGTTTTTTCCACTCATCTCTGTCAGTACACAATTTCTTTGCAATGTCCTCCACTGGTACCTGCAATGTTTTCTTGAAATTCACTTTTAGTTCCCTGTCACTTTATGTATTAAATGTGATTTTTTCGAGGTAAGTCTCATCTAAGCTTTCTCCTTCAGCCTATGGCCCCTCCTCTCTAAGCTTTATTTCAGTCAGAATACTTAGATTTTATCCTAGCCATTAATTTTAATGTTCAGATAGTTTTTGAAGATGAGCTAAATTATATCACTTTTGCAATTAGTGTCAAATTAATCCATAATGGAAGGTAGATAATGGCAGAGATCTTAGATTTTGACAGATATCCTCATTGGGTTTAATGTTTTGTATAATATCTCCTCAAATGAGTAAAAAGCTCACCTTGCTGACTCCCCCTACCCCCACCTCAGGCTTCTGGCCACATAGAAATAATATATTTGATTATGGGAAAAACAACGTCTCTTTTTACATCTCTGATTTCTGACTGTGTTGTTAACCTTGACTATATTACACACACTTTTTTTTTTTTTTTTTTCCCCGGCCTTAGCTCTGGCACTTGCTAGCTTATTGTTGATAAACCTCTGTGGGTCATAACATACAGAGTCTACCACACAAGTATATATATTTATATATTAAAACTTTTAATTTCATAGAGAGAGGTGAAAAAGTAGCCAAATGTTTTGGTTAACCAGTGTAAATCAGGGAATGGTAATCTCCAGCAGGCAGGCTGGAGAGATTGGGCTTGGGTAACAAGAGGAGTCACCTTAGGATCACTTCTGGATCAACAAGAACTGACCTGGACATACCTCAGTAACTTCAGACTTCGTCATTTAGACTGGTTAAAATAAAAGGAGACAAACGCAGTATTACTTATGTTGTGCTCATTTCTCTGTTTGCTTACAGACATACCTGTGTAAAAATAGTATGAAGGTGCCTGGCTCTGGATAGACCTCCAGCTCCAACCTCTGGTTGAACTCAGCTTGACTCTCTTGGTTGCTTGGTCTTGCTTATTCTTGTCTGCACTGGGTCTTAAAACATTTTTATTTTCTAAAGCAACTTTTTGTTTGTTTTGTAAATAAGGAAGGACGTGGCTAGGCTATAATCAGTCATTTGTTTGTTTTTCAAATAAGGTTTTACATGGCTATAATTGTTCATTTATTCTGGCGTCATATGGCATCTCTTAAAATTAAGTGATTGGTATAACCCAAAGCTTGATCTGACCTCCCTGAATTCAGTGACAGTATTACTTTAGGTAGTAGCGTGTGAAGTATTCCTGTGATGCAGGGATACAGGGACAACTTCTAAAAATGATCTCTGACATTTGAGAAGACAGGGAAGCAGTTCTATTGTGTTTTTGCTGGGATAAAATTATTTAGTCATTGTTTACTGATTCTGGATGAGCTTTCTTAATAATACTCTCTGAATGTACCAAAGTGATGAAAGGAAATTTTCAAAACCATGACATAACAAAAGCTTTGGGCTTGGTCACATCCTACTAGTTTAGGAAAATTCTCACAGAACACTAGTAGAGCTGGTGAGAAAACAAACAAACCAAAACAAGCCCCAGACTCCTAAAAATCACTGCTGTCATCACAAGTAAACACAGTCACTTTGAGAATCTAGGATTAAACACAGAATATATGCATGGGTAAAAGTAATCAACAGAAGGCCTTAAAGCAGGGGTAGTGAAACCATCAGCAAGCAAACAGGATTACCTTTCTGCACGAGCAAGGGCCCCACTTTGTGATGCATCTCAGCTGTTGCAGTTAGCAGGCCTAGCTGCATCTTTCTGGCAGAGGATGATGCCATGCTCTGATGCAGGCAGCAAAAAAACAAGTTGCCTGCTTGCTTTCTCCTGCAATTTACAGTCTGGCTTACAAGCACAAATTGAAAGCTGTAGCAAATTAAATGATTATTAGGTTAATGAGTAAAAACTCCTTTTTGCTGTTTCTGCCTTGGAAGGTGTAACAGAACACGATGACCACTCCTGGATTGGAGATAATGAGTCAAAACCTTAGGGATGCTTTTGAAATTAGGATTGAAATATAGATGATGTGTGTGTAACTTCTGGTTCTGTTCTCCTCGTGACCTTGGCCAAGGAAGATCGCAATAAAAGGTGCGGATCCCTATGACCCCCATTCATTTGGTAAACTGTGTAGACTCTTAAGTTCTTCTGAGCAAGGAGGATGTTAAGCTGCTAGCTTTGTACAGAGAGACCTTAGCTTTATCTGGAACTTCTTAATGTTACTTTAATCAAAATCAGCAATACTAAATGATTGATTTAGGAATCATTTGAATTAATTGCTAATATGTGATCAGCTATACTCCACACATGAACCTCAGAAATAAGAAGTACTTCCAAGTCCCTGAAACTCCTAAGAATATGCTCTATGATATTTAAGCCTTTCAATTCATTTAACGTTGAGCTGAATGTGCGAGCTCTGCAACGATCTCTGAGAATGGGGGGGGGAGGAGGGAGTCCTCCCTCAAATACTGTCTTGTGAAGTTTGTACCTCAGTGCTTCCAGAAACTTAACTGTCATTTGTGGGTAACAGTCTTGTTCTCTGACATACTGTGGATCTCAAGTCTAATAGAAATAGGAAAGATAAGGAATGGAAATACAAGCACAGCATTTTGCAGCTTAGTGGTCACATATGAAATTAAATCGGTTCTATTTGTTGGCTAGAACATGGGAAAAGAGATTTTCCTGATTACAAAACTGAAAACCACTTGCATTTCTGTTATTCTCTCTAGGTAAGCAAAAATCAGTACAGCTTTGGCTAGAGGTGGAATTTGTGAGATACATGTTCAAATAAAATGTGAAATGCACTTCAGGCATGACAGTGTTGGGGCATCGTAGGCACCATAAGAAAATTAAAGGCAATAAGAGATGTTTCTCTTGTGTCCCACAGTCTTTAATTTATGCCCCAAGTATGCAAGATAACTGATAAAACGAGGAAGAATCTTCTATGGTGGTGCCCTCAATTTCCAGCACGTTTACAAATTGTTGAACTAGCTATTACTAAAAATGACTCATCAAGATTAAAAATATAATTTAGTCAGAGCTGTTGTCAAGTCACTATTTAATGTTACTTTTTGTATTTGCTGTGATAAGCATTAAAATTTGCACATTCCCTGATAAATCATTGTTCAGCAATGTCTAGAGGGTCCAGTAAATGGTTTGAAATTGCCACAGTGTAATAAATGGTTATTTGATAATGAATGAAATTGTTTGAAAATACTGTTAAAATGTCAAGTTTTAACATACAGAACATTACTCAAAAGGAGTGCAAACACAGAAACCATAGTGACACTATAAATATACTGCAACAAATGCATTTATTTGTACAGGGCAAATAGAAGGTGCTGTATGCAAGCCAGTATAAATTGATATATGAAGTTAATTTCAATCTGTAAAAGTAATTGCATTGGTTTAACTTATTTAACTCTCCTTACAATACTATTTATAGCAGAGTAAAAAAGTAAAGAAATAAATGATGATAAATAGATAAAATACATAGGAAATGGGAATTGTTTTCCAGTTTAATTATGCTGTCACATAAAATTATCACAGAAATACACCATGCCGACACGAAGAATACATTAAAACTCCATTATGCAGTACTAGAGTTGGCTAGCTTTTGTTGCTATTTATTCCATAAATAGCTTTTCATCTTTTCAACTATCATGAAAAGTTAGACTGTTTATAAAAACATTGTGGTGCAAAAAGGACAATATGGGCTGTGCCGAT
Source organism: Oxyura jamaicensis (assembly GCF_011077185.1). NCBI lineage: Eukaryota > Metazoa > Chordata > Aves > Anseriformes > Anatidae > Oxyura > Oxyura jamaicensis. The sequence goes on from NC_048902.1 coordinate 5,983,866, forward strand.
TGATGGTTACCCTGTAGCACGAAGCTGGGAAGCAAGAACGTGGTACCTTTCTCTTCAAGAACAAATCTGACCGCATCATAAATTTAGAAGGAAAAAAAAATGCCCACTAAGAATAAGTAATTTTCATTATTAAGTTTTCTTCTCAGACACAACTCTAACTTCAGAGTTTTTGCACGTCTGTAGTTTATATATAACATGCTCACATATTGTGGCAATGGGACAGTATCACAATTACACAAAGAACAGGACCGACAAGTAGGCAAAACATACTAAAAGAGCATGTTTTTTTTTTTTTTTTTTCAAGACAGATTTTTTAAAACTGAAGGTCATCTAATTACTTATTTTCATGATAAACAGCACATTAATGTGTGTTGTATTTTTTATATTTCTTTCCATGTCCTGGACTGAACGCAGAATGACAACATCATTAGAAGCAAAGAAGTGCATGTATTTCTCTGAAGGGGACTTCATTTTTATGCTTTTTTTTTTTTTCTCCCTCACGACAATTAAACATTATTTTGCTTTAAAATGGGTATCTGCTCAGATCATAGGTAAAGAACACTATAACATTACTGTTAGTGCTCATAATATGGCTGCATTATTTTGGCCTCTCAGCTATTTCACAGATCTTGTTATCTCTTTTAATTTGCAACTTTCAGAGCTGTGTGGTTAAGTAGGAGTCCGTGCTGTAATTAATTTAAAAAACTTTAAATATTACTCTTGAGGGTTCCAATAAAATCTGGAAAATATGATTCTTCAGAGACTCCAAATTCAGAGGCATGCAGACTTCATTAATTTTTAAATTATTATTTTTAAACCTACTTTATAAATCTTTAGTATCTGATTGATGAGATTTGATCAATGAGGATAAGCAGCAGTCTGTGTTGAAAGGAAATACCTGCAAAGAGAGTCCTATTGGCAAACTGAAACCCCAAAAGATAAGGCAGCTTCCTAAGATGAGAAATAGGTTAAAGATATTCCTAGTAATTTTCGTACTTGTACTAAACAGATGAATGGACTTGCTCCAAAACTTTATTCCAGATCTCTAAAATTATGTGTATGCTGTAGGAATATTTTTTTGTAAGCTGTCTATTGCAAGAAGAAGGGCTATAACTAAACTAAGTTATTATTAGGCTCTGTAAGGGATCATTTATTATACTCCAAAATGGCCTGTTATTTACAGTTCTTATTTAAAAAAATGAACATGGAAGGCTTTCAAGTTTCAGAAAAGTTTTAATGCTGTTAACATGCCTTCTAACAGTGAAAGCAGGTATTCTGGCTCACAAGCATGATTTATAACCTTGATAATGCATGTGAATTTCAAAAAGACAAAAATTGAGAGCATCATCTGAATGTCTATGCAAATCAGAGACAAGCACCTTAATTCTTCTTGTTATTTTCTGATCTTAAGCCACAGTACCTTATGTGACACATCTACAGTTGTGTTTTGTTTGTTTGTTTGTTTTTAAGGGGGCTACTAATTTTAGCAGACCTAAGCTTAGATGTGCCACTAAGACACAAAAAGCCTGAATTTTAGATATATAGAGTATCCAACTTACACTGAACAGTAGTGCTCATCTTCACTAGCTCCAGAAATACATCTCAAAGTACTTTCAGAACTGGAGATGCAAAACACAACAGTCATAACTATCTCATTAAAGGTACTGAGAATCAGCTGCTATAATTGTTGGAGTTCAGACACTGTTATTAAGAATAAATAAAAAGATATGTACAGATACTACTAATTAACATTTATTTTAGTTCTTGCCCTTTATAAGTTTTGTCACTGTAATTTTTGCTTAGAGAGTTGGGCTCTAACAATTTCAAAATTAAACTTTAACAGAATCAAATCTCACCTATTTTCAGCCAGAACTATGAACTTGTCTTCAATGGCTCAAAGTGGAATTTCTCTTTGACATTTGCATTGCTCATACTGTAAACATTTCACACAACAGTAAAGGTAGTGTCCAAAAAGTGTTTTTGTGTCACAAAAGGACAATCCAGAATTGAGTGATGTCTTTACCTATTAAGTTGAAGTCATTTAAAACCTTTAAAATTTTATTCTCCCATGAAAGAGGGAAGAAATTCTGAATCTTTGCATCAATGTTTTCCAGCTTAATACTGGATCCACACCTCTCCGTTCCCTTCTGTAGTGAAATGCTAATTACTAATAATTACTAATTATTACTATTATTATTAATTACTAATAATTAACATCAGAAGTATCACAGTACCAAACAAGTAACAACATTTGTTACAAACCCACATGCACACCAGGTAGAGAGATAACTAATTACATCCATGTGATTGTGTTATTACTATCTACTTTAACTTCATGCAGGACAAGCTTTATCTTCAAAACTGTGCAGAAATACTCTACAGTAAAGTCCTACATTCAGAGTCTTCTTCATAGGCTCATTCATACTCCTTTCCTACTTAGTTACGGCTTCTTGGGCTCCGGTCTGTTCTCTGTGAAGTCAATATAAATACAACAGGAACATAATTCAGGCCGTTTGGTCACAGGTGACACTCTAAAATTCACTAACTTCTAAGAATAAACAGAGTTGAGGTTTCACTTGAAATTCCAGCAGTGGCAATTTTGTGCCTCTTCAGTTGAGCAAGTGTCTTGGCATAACAGAAATGATGATTCTCTTCATAAACATTTTCTAACATCTGCATTTTTCACCCTTGTACGGCATGCTTCTTTTCATCTTACTTTATACATTTATACTTCCAGCAAGAGCACGGAGACCCTCTTATCTCTGAGCATCCTCTTCATATGCTATGAGGAGGACATACACTAGAAGCTGTACTCAGATCTCCAGGGCTGTCAGTTCTGGACTCGAAGTCTTTACTAAACCTAGGAGAAAGAAAAAAAGGCGAGTCAGAACACCTGTAAATTACTGTGTTGCAGAACTTATATATGTATAGATATTATATATATGTGTGTGTATATATATATCTACCAACGTGTGTCTGCATTTTGCTGTGAAGTTTGTACAGGTTACGTCAATTGTACTATAGCTGAGCATTGCCTGTGAAGTCTGTGGCTTCCCTTTGCCACCGGCTGGCAAGGCAGATCGTGCCTATAGTACTGTCCTCTGTGTTGTCAGCTGTGCATTGATTAAGATACAAATGAGCCATATGGTAGTGAACTAAGCTGTTAAATGTTTTTTTGGGGGGGAAAATTCAGCTGCAAAGAATTTTTATAAATGCCAGATCAGATTTTCCTTTGAACTGCATTAGCCATAAATATGGAATATTCCTGTAGGTCCTGTATATGGAGAATTCAATCTGCTTTAAAGGTTCAGCAGCAAAATATAAACATAATTATTTCCCAGCCAGATAAATGAGTCACTTTAGTAGAGACATCTTGATCACATGACTTAGTCAAAGTGCAAAAAAGTTAAATATTTCCATCCTTGTCTGCACGCAACTTCTACCATTATATAAATATATACATAGACATACATTTACATAATATACACATACAAAAGCTTGCAAATGTTGACTGCTTCACTAAATTATTTGTTTGAATACAAAAGCAACAAACAGGTTCCTAAATGAAAGGATAATCCAGTGCAAATTTATTGTTTCCTGCTATTTGTCAATACCTGCTATCTGAAAATATTAATTTATGAATTTTATTGAGCAGGTGAACTCAGTGCTTAATAGGAACTAGCAATTGGCACTAATTAGTGTATGTAAATCAACTAAGACAGAAGTCTCTCAATTGCTGTTCTGCATAGAGGAACAGTTAATTTGTAGGAATATATGTCTCCAGCCCATCTGATTTGAAAAAGTCACGTTTTCCACTGCTGAAAATCTCAATACCTATAACATTTGTTGTTCATTTTATCATTATTCTTAATGCCCTTGCAAACACATGTAATAAAATGCTAACAAACCATCAGCCATTACTTAATTATGTTTGTCTAGACAGACAAAGTTGGGGCAGGGGAGCCTGTGGTAAAAAATATTGTTTCCCATTTGGCAAACAAAGATGAAATTTACAGCTTAATTATTCCTTGTAGTGCTGTAGACAGATTTTCCTGCTATTCATACTCAGGTCCAAAGCTGATTTAAAAAAAAAAAAAAAAAAAAAAAAAAAAGAGTTGTGGATTTTATTATTATTATTATTATTTTGTAGTGAGGTTTACAACTGTCTTGACTTCCAGTTAAATCAACTTCCCCTCCAGCAGGGGAGTTACTAATGGGATTTGCATGTTTGTGAGGCTTCATTGGAAACTACACAGGGAGCTCTTCTGACAGTGATGAAACACCTTCTATAGGGCAAGACAAATATCTCAGAAAATAATGTTGTAGTTGCTTTCAGAAACTGCCTATGGAAAATAACAGAATAATTCATCTTAATTAATAAAAATACCTCTATGTTTCAGCAACCAAGTGCAAGAAAAACACAGGTCAGTTCCAGAAACCTTTATTCATGAGAGTATTCCACTACATTCCAAAAACTCACCTGCTTGTACACGGATGCTCATGTGACTAAAGACCGTACTTTATCTCTAGATGTGTTTTTCAATACTATGTGAGATCTTAGTTTGAAAGTTTTAAATAGTGTTTTCTCAAAGCCGAATGTGCCAATCACCACTGGACCCTATAATATAAAGGCACTAAACATAAAAGGTAAAAGTTTAGATTGCATTTTGAAACACGCTGTACTTGTAGTCTCTTGTATTGCAGAGATAGTGAGAAGAATCATCAGATACTGTACTGTATTCTTCAGCAGTAACTGGGCAAGAGTATTCATTGCAGTGAATATTTGATAATAAAACCAGTCCCATTACACTTGTACAGTAAAATACCTCCTTCTAATAATACTAAAGCTTACCATCTTCATAGTCCTAAGATAACTTTCTATGTCAATTAACTGCACTTGAAAGGTAAAAGAGGTGGTAAAAAAGTTTAGCATATCTGTCCTGGCTCTATCCAGGTCTAATTTGCTTAACTTCTATGTTAAATAGTTAATAAATTGCTTTCTGCTAAGTATTTAGAAATATATGCTACAAAGAGTTAAAATATTCTGTCACAAACCTGTGATCAAGCTTGCCTTTGTTGTGTGAACATTAAAAAAAAAAAAAAAAAAAAAAAAAGGACATTTTAAAGGGTGTCTGAATTCTGGATATGTATTAATGAACTTTTTTCCTATTTTTTTCCCTGATATTTTAATGTTTTTTTCTTGAAATCGGAGTAAGTTGTAGAGGGCAGGTTTTTAAGTGCCAGTAAGAAAAATAAGAAAAAGAAACTTTCACTTATAAGGATTAAAAATCTGTTCAGTGAAGATGTGTAAGGTGTAAGTGGTGCTTAATCCAAAAACCCCATACAAAGATATTGCTAAGATCTCATTTATCAGCCTCAGTAAAATACTGAATTAAACATTTTTGCATAGACTTGAACTGTACTCTCAGATCATTTATGTAAACTTAGAAATTTACTACTTGATTACTTGCCTTGCATTTTCTGGACATCAACATACTTCTTGGGCAGCCTACTATGAAACACTGAACTATTACTTCTGCTAGTAGCTCTTGAAAACATATTTGTGTTGGAATGGAGTCTACTTTAAGAAAAATAGCTGGAAAAGTTTTGCCTTCTTCTTTAAAATAATCTTAAAGACACAATGCAAATCATTATTTCAGTGATTTTCTGTAGATCGTTAAGTAGCAAAGAAGGATCTATACCAGCACAGAAGTAATAATCAATACTGAACAATCAATCACACCAAAGTAATTACAGAAAAGGATATGACTTGTTTTTTCTGATGCTATCATGCTAGGAAAAATCTTGACATACGTGAAGGTATATCACTTTAAAAGGTACTTTTGAAGTCTTAAAAAGACTTCTTTACAGGAATAAGCTTTATCAGTGTAAAAAAAAAAAAAAAAAAAAAAACATAAAACCATAGCCACATAAAGGGATTTATTTTTATTTTTTTTAAATTATTTCCATTAATTCATTTAAAATTAGCAAACGTTTTAAAAATTTTTTAAGATAGAGACATGCCTTAAATAAGAACTTACTACACATTAAAATTGTTATAATTATTTTTCATGAAAAAAATAACAGAAAAAATAGGTATGCATTTTTTAAAAAAATCTGAAAATTGAGTTTTGACAGTGACTGCTAATAATACAGGATGCTAACATGGGTAATTATGAAAGGGTAAAAAAATGAAGATAAGGAAATACTGACATAATGAATGCCTTGCATGGATTTAAAGCTTTTAAGACTGAATACAATGTACACCAGTGTAAAACACAGAAGCAGTTTCATAGTCTTAAAAGCATTGCTAGGAGACAACCAACTTTCAGCAAGACAAAAAAAAAGTCATTACTGATCATATGTTCCCTTCTGACGAAAGCCTCTCCACACACTGATCAAATATTAAACAGAAGAACAGTCAGAACAGGCTGATAGTAAACCTTATGCTTGAATAGAAAAATTCAGAGACCTATAACTTAATACGTTTTAAGCCTGACCTGAGGGGAAAAGAAGAGGAAAAAGCCAAAAGTCCTCGATAAACTGTTCAAAAATAGTTTAAAATATTTCTCATTTTCAAACAGAAGGAACTTTATGTATTACATGAGGAAAATAAAAACCTTTAAGATGTTAATCTTGAAGCTGAATCTTTGTTCCCTGCATTGAGAAGGTGTGCAGATATAGCTGACCTTATTTAAGTCATAAGAATAATAATTAGGGTTGCTCTTCTGGAAAGCCCTTAATCACATGCTTACAGAAGTCAGTAGCTTCAAACACCTGCCTGAGTGTTTTCCTGAAATGGCCCTTACTAGGTGAAAGTTAACATATGATGATCATACAGATAGCATCCGAAAAAATTCATGATATTTGTAGTTCAGACAGACACAAACTCTCAGTTTTTGCTCAATTTTCACATATATAGGAGTCCATTCAACTATGGGTTTCCTGGTAACAGGTGGGATTTTTTTAACATCATGATATTTGCATAAAAAAGCTAAAGAAGCATCATTCATTACACGAGAAATCTTAGAAAACCTGTTTTAAAAGCGCTATACAAGCCCAGGGTTTTAGAGCATCTTTGAATGGAAAGTAGTTATTCGAAAATAAAATTTAAAATTGTCTGGTATTAACAGACTATTAATACCATCTAACTTAAAAAAAAAAAAAAAAAAAAAAAAAAAAAAAAAAAAAAAAAACACCACCACCACCAAAAACTTCCCCACTTCCTAAGAATCTCAGAAAAAATTATTCTGGTAGGTTTCAAAGCTAAAGTCTGTTATGTTTATATTCATGTATTCATGATAGGATCATTTTCATTTAGGACCAGGATCAGCATTTAACAAAAATAATAGCTATAAAATGCTACAGAAAATATAAATGTATAAAATGCTATACAATATACGTTGAAGAATCTGCAGCATATTTTGTCAAAAACAAATTGGCTGTAGTCCAGGTAAATTGTATTTGTTTGCACATTATCCATGCCCTGAAATGTGAAGCAAATTCAGTCTTGGTTTTACAAATTGGTATTGTCCACATACTGTAATTGTCTACCTTTGAAAAGCCTTTTAATGATGGGGGGCAGAGAGTGGGAAGATCAGATAGATAAGCACAGAACATTTCTAGAAACCCTTTAAAACATTTCAATTAACAATCTTGTGAATAAGGCCTGCTTGTTAAATACCTCCTTGTGTAAATGCTACCTTCCTAAAGGCAAATTTATCAGGCTTGAGATAATTTTGTTTTACTATCTTGATATCTATGAAAAATATTTGTTTGCCACGCTGATCTGATAACTCTACAGATTACAGTAATACCATAAGAAAAATCCATCAAGAAACTTCTCAAAGAAAAGGTGACTGTGCATTTACAGACTCCAACCACTGTTCCATGAAATCACTGTAATCACTGGTAAATCAAAACCACAAGCAAACAAAGGAATTTCCTTTAATAAAAATAACAGAGCCAATAGTTACAGAATTATTTGGGGTCTTTCCAAACTGCTCAGTATTAGCCTGACTTCTGTCCTAATGAAGTCAACAGCTGGCTCAAGGGCGAGAAAGGCGATAAGCTAGGTGCTACTACACAGTTTAGCGCTGTATGCCCAGAGTGTTCAGAAACAGTATTATTCCATTAGTGAATGCCAGCTTATTGGAACTGTACTGTTAGAAGTGGGCCAGCTAGACCTACCAGAAAGCATCTACAAACCCAAATCCTCCAGCTGGCTATTTCAGATGCCAGTGGTCCAGCTGCTGATGCTGAGGTGCAGCTGGAACATGAGGATACCAACTGAGGGTTCATGACTAGTGAGCCCACAAAATTTCAAGCTATGAAACACTAATATGCCCCAACAATTCAGTTACTTCTCAACAGAGATTTAAAAAGAGGACACCAGCCATGACTGAGAGCCATAAATTCTCTGGTGTTATCTGCGGCCACCTGATAATTTCTCTTCTGACCCACAGGTCAAGACTGGTATCAAGTTTCTATTCAAATTGGCGTGCTCACCAGAATCCAAGCTACTATACAAGGTAAATGTTTGATGTTTTGGATCTGACAGTAGGGTAAATGTTTTTATTAGGGTTTAGGATAAGACTATCCACATAGGCCCAGAGGTTAATCAAGTCTTCTATGTATCATTAGGTTTGTCAGGTGCTCATCAGGTACTTTAACAGAATAAGCCTCCTGTACCTCAGGATTGCATTCCTGTAAGAAGTGCTTGGAACAAAACAAACCACAACAACAGAAAACAAAACACACATGCACACACACAATCCCACATGGGGTGGAGACTGTTAGCAGCAGCAAAGGCTACTGGTTCTCCTCCTTTCTCCCACCAGCAGAAAAGTCAGAGAACAGATGCATGATGTGTTTCAAACATGTTACAGCAGCAGAACAAATTGAATTCCAACTATCATAGGAAACAAAACCAAAATAACATTTAGGTGTAATGAGATGTTCCTTATAGCAATTCACCTGATATGTCATGTAGCTAGATTTGTTATTCCATTTAAAGCAAACCAAAGCAGAATAAAACACTTCTATTTCAACCTATATCACATAAAAGAAAGAGAACAAACAAAAAGCCAGGTTATTACTCTTCATGAAATCCTGCAGCCTGCTTTCGTTTTACATAACCAATTTAGTGGAATTACAGTTATGCTTGAAGACACACTTAGCCACGTACATGTAAACTGATGCATCATGTTATCAGGTCAGGACCACTCAGTCACTGGGGGACTTCACAGTTACTGTCGTCATCATTTCATCCTTTGTCAGAAGCTGAAAATTAGTAAGATCTGAGGTATTTGTGGTAAGAAATGTGCATATGTTACTAACAGTTATTTGAAGCAATTACAAGGAATTCTGCCTTGTGCTTAGAAGGCAAAAAATCCAAGAGATTTTCATGCAAGCAAGATCTGAAGTTTTTATTAATTGAATTTTAGGCCAAATTCAAATGGACCCCACTGGAAATGCTTGTTGAGGGCATGATGAAACTCAGAGCACAACACGCTCTACACCATCTGCACCATCTGCCTGGGGGCTTAGCAGGCAAGCAGGCAGCTTTCAGAGATTAGAATGCATGAGACAGAATTCTTAAGAAAAAACAATGCTATGAAAGTGTATACAAATATAAAGCTTTTCTCAATCACAGAAATAATTGTTCTTTTGGAAGGTGACAATATTAAGCAAATTCATAGATTGCAGGCCAGGGCTCTCAGAAAAGCAATCCAGAATTTAAGTCACAGAAAAGTAAACATTTTAACACTTGTTTATTAAATATTTTGATTAGTACATGCATGTTTATAATCAGACATTTGGAATTACTAAATTCAAAGTCATATATATAACTGAAGTCACATCCACTTCCTAAAGTTCTGTCAGTCTTCAATGTACAAACAATGCTTGTGCCATGCTTTCAATGGCAGTGAATTTGGGCTTACCTGGATCTCTGGTGTGGTTTTGGTTTTTCGTTGTCAAAGGATTGTTCAGCAGGAGCACTCATCCAACTGTATGTGCAGCAGAGTTGCTTCCTGAAGGGATTCTGGCCAGCCAAGGTGATGAACGTAGTTGCTTTCGGGGCTTCTCTTCAGCCACCAACGGGATCTTTGTTAACAGTAAAAGTAACAAAATGAAATGTTAGATAATGCTGACACTAGGCTTCATAAACAGCCTCAATAAGTGTGTTATGGTAGACTGGCCTTCAACAGCTTAAGTAACAGTCACACTTGTGGACTAAACAAGTTATCCCTCCAGTTTAAGTACATCTATCCTGGAGGCAGTTTATTAAAATTCAAACAAATCTTGTTCTTCACTGTAGCTGCCATTTCTTTTCCTCAGAGGTGCATATTAATTCTCAGCTGAATAGGTGGCTCCTTCTTCCTTCCTCCCCAGGAAGGGATAAAGAAGATTCTCTTCCTTGATCAGTTCTGGGTTAATTAGTGGTATATTAGTACAAACTGTATCAGCTCTGGATAGCTAGTATAAATACAGTCTATTGAGCAGGCTTGCATGTTTAAAGGCTAAGCTATATACTTTTGGTAGAATTCAGCTGAGGATGGAGTTTGCAATCATTCTTTGTGTTATTTTCTATAGTTGATCAAATAAGCACATGTATATTTGGTAATAATCAGAATTCTTTAATTATTTCACATTAGTATGTAGCCTAAAGACTTACAAAGAAGTTCCTGTGCTAAAGACTACAAGAACTTAAAAGAGCAAAACAGACCAGCAAGCTTAACGTTTAAAGCATCATATTCATTCAACTTCTTGTAAACAATTTCTGTTGGCAATCCCGGATGTTACCCGTTGTTTTTCCAGTCTTGCACTATATCCAGGAAAATTCTCCATGAATTCAATGGATATTTGACAATTAAAAAACAAAATAAAACTTTAGGATTAAGTCATCGGTCTGTATAAATCCTAGTAAACTAAACCGGTCTGTTTTTCTGTTCCAAGATCTAGGTTAATGGCTGTTGCTATACTATATGGCAGCTTGGTGCTCTAGTTTAATCCTGCATTTACAGACACTTTCGCTAACTTAAAAGTGAACACTAATTACATACTAAGTCTAAAAGCATGTTTTACTTACGGAATACCATAAATGGCTTTATCAAATTCTAGTCTCATTGCATTGATGGTACATGAAATGCAAACAGGCATGTAATTCCATGCCTGTTGACTGTATTTCTATGCTTTCTTAGTCTGTGGAATGGTAATAATGGATACTAGTAAGAGTAGAGGCTGGCATAATAGGACCTTCTGCTTTTTATAACACCTAATTGTATGTCATTAAAACAACTCGAGTGGTGCAGCTGAACTCTCACAAGAGAGACTTAGTGGATTTTAGTAACTAATGTCAATCTATAGTAATAGAAGGCATGACCTCAGTACTTGCAAATAGGTGCAAATTATTTAACAGTAATCTCAAGGAGAAATTTAAATAATCAGAAAAAAAAAAAAACATGGTAATGTTCTTTTAAGTCTATAGTAAGGTTTTTAAGTAATGTTTTCATTTATGTAAGTCTACAATGTTTGTATTGGTGTTGTCTTGTCTCAGTCCTTAACTCTTAAGACAGAGTTTACACAATCACTCTACATGTAAAAGAGATGACATTTGTGTTTTCCAGTACTTGCAGGAATTTGAAATTCTGAGGTCTCATTACCTTTGTATTTGACTCGTGTTCCTGTGAACAGGGCAGGTGAGAAGAATACAGCTTGTCAGTGGTGTTATAAGCTGGAATTTTGAATTTTGAGCTTGCCAAAGCCCTACATTAAAGACTGGATGTAATTGGTTACTTCAGGTAGTGATAAATTTAGAATCAAGGCAGGGGAAAAAGATCATCTTAACTTAGATTAACTTGAAAGAAAAAATACCCCATCACTGTTGATGGAACGCATATTCTATCAAAACTGCAGTCACACTCCACTCTATTGAGATTAACTTTACCTGCTGAACATTGTTAAATTTATTCCAGTGGCCTATGACCACCATATATCAGCATCCGACCCCTATCTATATAAAACAATAAGCATAAGCTTAAGGCTGTCTTAAAGGCTGTCTGAGAGATGTATATTTACTGACATATAACCTGACTAAAGCCAAACATCATTACCCCCGTGACTGATTGGAGGGCAGCCGTAAGTTAACAGTTTTATTTCCATTCTACAGCTGATCTCCTTGACCATGCTAGCTGAGCTGACATGGCATTTCAAGTCTTCTTACCAGCTCAGTGGTTCTATTATTTAAAACAGAACAAAACCAAAAAACACAAAACAACAGGAGTGGAGGGAGAAGAAGAAAAGCCACCTCTTCGTTTAGCCTCTCCATCTTGATCACTACTCATGGGCTATCAATAATTTCAACTTGGTTAAGCAGCTGGCTGAAGGTTAAATAAATCCTGACTGATGGTTTGCATGATCATAACTGAATACAATAATTTTAATTGGAAGGAGATTTCTTTTTGGCTACTCCCTGGGAGTACTTATAGAGTCAAAATCAGGTTAGAAAAGAAGTTATTTTAGTGGAGAAGATGGTTCCGGTAATTCCTTACAGGTTTTCAAGACAAATCTGGATAAAGCTCAGAGTAACCTGGTCTGATCTCACAAGTGATCCAATTTTGATCAAATTTTGATACTACAGACCTCCTGAGGGTCATTCCTGCCTGAGTTATCCTATGATCATCTGACTCAATGATTGTTCAGACAGAAATCTGAAGCCTATTAAGTTTTCCTATTCTAATCCACATTATTTGCACCTGTTTGGCTGAAGACAGAATCTGGCTTCTTAGGTAACAAATTCCAGGACTAGAATTTATCCACTGGTAGGTTTCATTCCACTGAAGGACAGATTAAGGTGGATTTGTAACATCTTTGTTTATCCCCCAAAATTAAAAGATTTTGAAAGCATTTGAAAGTGGATTTAGGAGAAGCCCATTATATGAACAGGAGCAGATCTCATCCAGAATGTCACATAAATATCATGCTATCAAACAAGAAATGTAAATTATCATCCGTACTCTATAATTGAAAAGTGTATTACACATTAGTGAAGTCACCCATTTATCTCATCATAATCAGTTCCAATAAAATCTCATTTAGGAAAGTTGAGAGTAGTTCAGGGTGGATGGTTATGAGGATATCAGTCATGTGAGTGTGCACTGAAACAGTTTTGAAAGCTAGTTCTCGTGCAGAAATCCAATTATTGCACACCTCATATGAAAAGGTAAAAAATATAAACTAACACTATGGCATTCAGAACTAGGGAAAAAGTGAAGCAAATACACTGAATAACAATTGGAAATGTTTTTAGAAAATTTATGCTCAAACAAGATTTGGAAGAAGTCATTACAAGAAAGGCAGGGTGTTTAATGCTAGTAAGAGATGTTCAAAAGGGGAGAAATCCTCTGATAAATCACGTGCTGATGAAGTAGAACTTGGATCCAAACCTCTCATACTTGGTTTTATAAATTCAAACTTTCAGTAGAATAAATTTTGAAAGACCAAGCATATGCAAGTCTGTCACAGAAAGGAAGTCAAGTACAACCGTTTTCTATCACTGCTGCCCTTCTACTGTAGCATTTTAGATAAAATAGCCTCCAGACATGAACCATTAGGGTTTTTGATTGAACTTGTTGACATAAAGACATGAAACAGCCTGTTTTTGCCGTCCATACAGTACATCCTTCCACCTGAATTGCTGGAATATTTGCTATCCTGGTTTCAACAAAAATGCCACTGACTTAATCCAACAGTGAGATAATATGGATAGAATGTATATCATGACTATAGCTGAAGAAGCATTTCATCAGGAATAATTAGTATGGTACCATTAGCCTCTTCTGCAATTAGCATTAATGATTTTTCTTTTTCTGTTCCTCTACTTACTTGTGCACAGCTGCTCACCTAATCATTGGAATAAACTTACCTTAACTGATATATTATTGTTACATATATTGCTCTTCAGACAGTTCTAATGTAAGCTATACTGATGTTCTCTCTTCCCTTCGTGTTCCAAAATTTACACTTTCTGTATGGCTACTACCCATTCCATTGTGAATACTCATGTACACACATAATGATGTCAATATTTACATGCAGATATGTTTAACTAAATTTTGAATCCAGCAATATCATGGAGAATAACAACACAACCGTCTGTTTGTATTTAGAATGGGGTATGAGAAATAAGGAAACAAACTTCATTAAAAAAATCCAAATATCCACACATTATCTTTACCTTTTTTTTTTTTTTTTTTTTTGTATTTGTATTTGCTATAAACCTCCCTCAAATGCTGCATTTCAACCTTATTTTTTATATTGTGGTATACTTCTTTCTTCACAAAATCCAATGAATTCCGAATAAAGGGGTTTCTTACAAAACTCAAGGGAAAAAATTAACTGTTTTGACTATTTTGTTCTTAAAGATATAGCTAGCCCTGATTTCTTCTGCTTTGCCTGGTTACAGATACAGCCATATAATACACACAATTTATCCAATTTTAATAACATATGAGTAGAACAGGGCACTCCGAGACCTTAAGATTCAGCTTGACAAAGGGTATGAAAAACCTCACTGAAATGTGTGAATATTGCTCACCAGAGAACTCGCTAGAGAACATTTATTTGCAATCTCAGTGTATTAATTTTTTTGTACTAAAAATTAAATTTTAATTGTATTTAAATTGTTTCATTTAAGAAAAAATAATTCTATAGTAGAAAAAGTTGCTGTGAAGTTACATAGAAAGCTAAAACCTGCTCGATGTTCTCATTCCCTAGTTCAATAGCATCTACCTTAAACCAGCAGTGAAAATTTTGAAATATGCTGGGATTTTGCCAGCTTTTTAAACGAGTGTATGTGATTTAGTTCATATTTTCACACCTCCCTATTAAATACCTCCCAGTTCCATCTTGCCTAATATTTGATCCAGCAAGTTTAATGACCATTCCTTCATTAAACATTACAAGATTTTTAAGACCTTGGCAGTGCTGCATTTCATTCAATAACCTAGTACTGCTACAAAGTCAACACTGAGTGCCAAGTTAATCCCTCGTGTCCACTAATTATGTCCAGTGCTGCATCTTCTTGGGTGAGCCTGAATCACTGGGGAAGTGCAGGATTTCCAGGCCAATGGATTCAGCACTCCAGCTATATCTCATGCCTTGACACTAGATGTCAGCGAAGGGTAATTGTTGTCTCAATTTAGAGGCCAGCCCAGGTAGCTACTAGCAACCTCTGTTAATGTTTTATAGCAAAGGTGAAGTATAGCTTAATACAAGCATCTGACATATATTACAATAAAAAAGAATATAGTTGTCTAGTGTTTTTAAAGTCAGTCGTAAAAGATGAATAATGATGCAGTTTAAAGCTAAAAGACAGCTGCCAAGCTGAATGGCCATGATGGATGTCTAAACACCCAGTGTGGAGAAAACCTGTTCCCTAGAGACCACCATCCAAAAAATTAATTACTGCGATTCAGCATCTTTAAATGTGCCACTTAATATACTGCCACCATAATTAAATTTCCAGCCCTGTGACCTTGAGACCATTTCCTGAGATAATAAATGAGATCAAGGTTTAATCGATGCAGATGCAAGTAGAAGCTGTCCGAGGAAGCACAAAACCATCACGATATAGTCAAGGTCAGGAAAGAAAAACCAAGTGAAGCTGCGAATCAACACTAATTGCTTTCTTATGATAAAAGATGTTTATTTTAATTTGCTTTATTTGCAAACAATCGTGGTACCATCGTGGTACTCTCTGACAGCAGCTTTTAAAATTCTAGCCACAGATGAAGTCAGCAGAGGGCATATTTGTTTCCGTGTAGAGCACTTTTTGTAGCTAATGAAGCCATATTCAGTAACACAATGAGATCGGATAGCCAAGCTCATCACGCATCAAACAATGTAAAGAGAAGAAACAACCATCTGCTTCAGGTACACTCCTTCCTTTCCAACACACACATACAAACAAAACAAAATGTAGGAGAGATTTTGGTAGAGAGATGGAGATATGAAGGCTATTTTATGTCCTTTTGAAGTATGGGAAACACAAAGGATATAGTCTGAGTTCTACTGCTGGACTTGACTAACTGCTAAATCAGACACTAAATGTGAACACAAAGCTACAAAGCAAGCAAGTTCACAGCTAAAGAAAGGAGAGTTTTTAGAAAGACCATTTGCTGGCCAGTATTCCTCATGGCATCATTTAACCTCTTCCAAGAGGGTTTTTGAAGTTCTGGTCATTTAAAGAACCAGGCTGAAATAAAGATGGGATGTCTATAGAAGTAGCATTTTTGTTTTGTAGCAGTGTTACACTGCAGTGATTACATGGTTAAGTTATATAAAAGTCAGAGCATGAATTTTCTCAGTTTATGGTGCAGTGGCCATTATTCAATCCAGTAAAGATGCCAGTTTGCTATCACACTGTTCCAATGTTGTATTTTAATCATTGCTTGTACTTAAAACCTCTGGCAATTCGGCAAGGTGCACCCACATACATTACCCACCACTTCTCCAATACTAAGCAGTGATAAACTTGGAGCAAGTTGCATCATATCACTGTTGCATTTAAATAGAGGATCCCTGGATAAAAATTAATTTGCATGTTTCTTTAAATAAAAAAGCTGTATTTATAATATTGACCTTTTGATTGAACTGGTAATGTGACTGTTTTGATTGAACAGCTAATGTGCCCTGCTAATTTTATTATTTTTTATTATTTTATAGACAACAACTCCTGTCTGACAACCTAAGCTGTATATATTTAGTGCACGGAACTTGCTTTAATTCTTCCTTTCTCTCTCCCCTCTCCCCCCCTCCCCCCTTTTTTTTTTGAAACAGTATACAGAAAGATAAGATGCGGGAGTCAGCAAGCCAAACAGGGAAAACTGTGGATTTAAGGACCACAACATGAGTCTAACACAAAATACATGTTGGTAGGACTGTTTCTGCAGTTCTATACCATGTCAAGGAAAGACCATGGTTCTTTCCAAGTCGTCATAAATCTGGCCTATACTTGAACATCTCAATTTTCATTTAAAAAGAAACACTTTTCTGCGGTGAAAGCCTTCCTATTGTGCAGTGCCAGCATTTTGAATTTTCAGTCACATCAGTACTCTGACCTGATAAAAGGAAACCACTTTGAGAAGGTATAAATTTCATTGTAAGATGCATCAGTTCTCACCTATATCACTGTTGATTCTCCCAGTAAGTACTTCAGCTTTCATGCTTATGCCAGAAATGACTCATTTCCCAAATCACACTTGAACAGCCAAATTCCATACTGGCCAGTGACAACTACTACAAGGTAGTATACGTGGCCAAAACTAAAACCTCTCATAACTTGAAAATGCTGGAAGACAAATGAAATAAACCATATTTGATATTTAACATTAATAACTAATACAAGGAGAAGGATGAGAATACAAGGAGAATACAAGAATACAAGGATGACTTCATTTCCATGAATTTTCATCAGCGTGTCTCAAAATTTCAGTCTATCACACAATGACACCATTGATGGTCTTGCTTAGACACAACAGTATCAGTCAGAAAACAACAGAATCAACAAGCTGCCTGGCAGAGAAGGACCTGGGAGTATTGGTTGACAGTCGGCTGAATATGAGCCAGCAGTGTGCTCAGGTGGCCAAGAAGGCCAGCAGCATCCTGGCTTGCATAAGAAACAGCGTGGCCAGCAGGTCCAGGGAAGTGATTGTCCCCCTGTACTCAGCTCTGGTGAGGCCGCACCTCGAGTACTGTGTTCAGTTTCAAAACCCCAGTGGTGACCAAGATTGCAGAGCACTCGAAAGTCACTCCACACCAACAAGATTAAAGTTAAAAAGGAACAAAACAGAACATGCCACTAAGTGCCATGGATTTAAGACTTCAAGGTACAAAAGAACTTAGAGGACATATTAAAGAGAAAACAAAAACAACACACATTAAAACAAACAACATGGACTGCTCTGATGCAATGTTAACCTCACTGAAAGTTTCCAAAGATAACTGGATGATCAGGGCATGTTTTCAGAGCATATGAGTCACGGGACTGTGCCATATAGATACTTAACATTCATATTAATCCTGGGCACGTGAATACACACTTTAGAAACCTGAAGAAGAAACATTGGGTATGATTAAGACAATTATTTCCTGGTCCAAAATTATCAACTCTCCCTTGAGAAAAAGTGTTAGTAAAACAGCCATCATGTCTGCAAAATAATGCAACAAAATCACCCTGAGGACTTAGTCCAGCTGTAGCTCTGAAATATCTGGGTGGAGGCAGAGAATATACTGTCTCAGAACAAAATTTTCTGGGGACATGGAGATAAGCAGTAGTCTGACTTGATTTAGACTGAATCAATAGCATACTGAAAATTAAGAGCAACATTTGTTGAAACTTGTAGTTGATCTGCCTTCAGCCTAATGCAATTAAAGCTGGAATGTAATAATAAAATAAAACAAACACTGAAGTTACAACTTCCTAAAAAAATTGCATGAACTTTTGGCTATATGCTTGTGTTTGTAGGTAAGCTAGGAAATCCACTCTACCTTACTTGAAATGTTTCCCCTTGTCATTCTGTACTTACCAATAAGACATTTAGAGAATGAAAGTAAGGGGAAACTAATTTCTTTACTTTTATCTGACAGGCTAGTGTTTGTAAATAGCACACTGCTCTAACACCATCCTCAATAAAAAGTCATTGCACGACAGATGTTATTGCATGACAAATGCCACAGAGGGCCACTACTGGCAGTTGCCAACTTTTCTTATTGAAAGATCCATTCAGATGCATCAAGGCAACCTGAAGGCTACTGCTGATAAGAACAATGGGCAGTTTCAAAGGAGACCAGGCAACACTTCAATTACAAATTTTTATTTTACATTTTTAGCCTAATTTGGTCTCTTTGTGATAAACAAGATGTTTTACATATGCCTAGTAGGAATAATTGATAGTTCATGCTTCTGTATGTTATACTTGTTAAAATATTTGCATTTAAAAGCAAAGTTGGACTTCTAGCTCTAGGCTATGTATATGTTTTTCCTAAGGAGTCTCAACTAGGAGAAGCATTTTGAATTATAATTGTCTTCCAAATCTTAAATTAAGAGAGACAGAACAGCGTTAACCCTTCACTTAAATCACTTATCCATGTGAAAACAAATTGTGATTTAGGAAAGCTGAGTAGCAGGCTACACTAGCAGATAGGCTCAAGTCACTTGACTCCTCCTATATTCAATCAGTAAGATTAGATAGATGAATAAAGATTATTTATGCCATCAAAGGTTGGAAGATCAGGCCTTAGGTAATTACGGTATTAGAACACAACATGTACTTTATGGGGAGATCAATTTTATAGTTAAAAGCTTTATAGCTTGATTCAGAAAAGCAAATTACTTGAAACTTTGCAGAAAATAGTAGTAGATCATGAAAGAAGAAGTCCTGAATATAGAAATCTTGCTGAACTCCTCACACAAGCATTTCTTACCTTAAAAAAGATGCAAAGATGCATTGTGTGTGATGCTTTCTGTGTTGGGATTATGCAATTTTACAACATGTGCACTACAGAGATACACAGCTGTTTTTTTGTTAGGTTGGTTTTGGTTTTTTTTTAGCTATAAGATTAATATTTGAAAGCTAAGATTTTCAAAAGTTACTTGTTGGTCTTTTTCGTGATGTTCACATTGAAACATCAAGAGGCTGAAGAGAGAGAAGCAACCAGTTTTGCAGACTCTTCTAAAATACTTTGAGCTTAGCAGCACAAAACTGCACAGTAAAATTATTAGTTGCTTTCCAACACATAGATGATCTTTTTTCATCTGAACATCTTGATAGCGATGAACAAATACACAAAATATCACAGTAAACCCACGGCTTAATTCATAATGTATTTTAAAATCGGAGTATTACCATAGGTATGCTCATTTTATATATGGTCTCATCTTATTGTAATAACCTTCATTTTCAACATGGGTGCATGTAGCCAGAAGATGACTCACTTTGTGTACACCTCAAACTGTTGAGAAAGCTCTATGTGCTGACCATGACCAGTTCCGTGGCAGCCGGCTCCAATCCTCACAGCTGCGCTCCAGCACAGCAGTATTCACTAACCCTGACAGAAATCTGCAGCAGCAGAGCTCTCTGTTCCTTCCCACATTTGCATGTTCTTGCAGCAGATTTCATGCCAAATCCCTCTCTTGGTTATTGCCTCCTGCTATAGTAAGAAATAAAAGGGGAAAAGCAGGGAAACTGGCTGAGCTTTTGCTTTCTTCCTGAGGAAACCACCTTCAGAGACAGAGCAGAGGCAAGCAGTTGTCACATCTCTTACAGGTCTGGAATACTGGATACCTCAGGTTGTGAACTGACTATTGAGCTCCACTATCATCTATCTGCATACGAGTTTTTATGTCTATCTAGGCAGAGCCTACAGACAGTCTTGGTGTCAGAGAAAGTACACCTAAAGCCTAGGAAAGACACAGACTTTGTGCTCACACGCTGATGTCATTATGTCCTGTCATTTATTCTGTAAATGCAGAGGGATATGCCTTCCTAGTTCATGCTTTGGGTTTCACCAGAACATAACTGTTATTAAACCTTGTTAGATGGCAAATGAAGCCTTTGGTATTAAAAATAACATAAGGGAAGTGCAGAGTCCTGTGTAGATAAGTAAATACATCACCTAGAGAAAGAAACAAGAATGAAGTAAAGGCTTGACAGTAGCAAGATGTCAATTTCCTACTTCTGCAGCCACAAAAAGTTGTTATTATGTAAAATTATTTGGGGGCATACGAGGGAAAAATTGAGTAAATGAAATAGTTTGTAATGTTATTCTGTAGTCAAGCAAAAGCATAGCAATGTGTATATCTGAGGGACTTGCCAGCAGCATCCCAATCAAAAAAAAAAAAAAAAAAAAAGCAGCTTTAGCTAGCTTTGAAATCCTTACCTGTCCTTGGCAAATATGGACACCAACATGCTTTGCTGGAATTACAGACTTTTTATTAATAGTTTCCTGCTCCACATACTGCACTGAAGATGAGAGAACTCAGTGCTTACTGTGAAACAGTAGGGAGGCTTATTAAATCAATACACATCTGTTAGATAATGGGCTCTAAGTCACGAATGTTATTCTGAAAACCTCTCAGCAAATCATTGCTTGTTTGGCAGTGTTTTCCTTAAGCTATTCCCTTGTTGAAGGAGCCCCTCCAGAGCTGACCATCTATTTTGTAGTGTTCAGTTCCTAACAAGTGTATCCAAACAACTCTGCCAAATGGAAGGGGTTCTCCAAAAATCTCATATTCTCGACTATGCCAGCAAATGACAGCAAGATGCTGTAAAGTTTAAACCTCTTCATCCCTTAACAGGAGGTTAAGACATTAGGAATGCTAAATAAACTAACAGGAGCCAATGAAAACCCTAGTTGCAATGTGCTAGTAACAATTAATCATGACATCTTGAAATATCTGTAATTGTACACATACCTATAAAATGTATTTTAAACATACATTTTAATGTATCAAATATATTCTAAACATCGTATGGCACATGTATTAAAGTGCTGGGATGTGTAGCTCCTCCTTGTGTGACACAGCATGATCTCAAATCTCAGGCAGCAAATGTGCCACTGCTCTGTGTTCTACCCCTCTGTTACAAAGCGACTTCTTACAGAGTCACTTCCCAGCCTGCATCCACTCTTACCTTTTGGCTGTCTTGCTTATTTTTTTTTCTGTAAACTGCATGGGGCAGAAGTTGCCCCTTGCAGTATCTGTGAAATGTTCAGCAGTTTCATTCACAGCCTTTGGGCACTTCTGTAATAAACATGAATAATATTTACCCAGTTAGATCTGCAGTATTTTACCTTTATCTCCTTATAGTAAATGCACAGCTTAATTCTTATCTACTGCATGTGCGTGTACTCAGAATGTAACAACAAAGAAAGTTGAATAAGAACATATATTTAATTGGTGTAAGTGTAATGAGTAGGAACTCATGCAATTTAAGTAAAATGCTATGATAAATGGTACAGAATACAGAAAGATCATCTTATGTTTATGACACATCACTCACCCATGTTATTTCTATGATATGCATAAATTTGGTTACTTCTTTAATATTTGAACTGAGGTTTTATACACATGCAAATATTTCTTCAGCAGTGGAAAACAAAAGAGAAATGTACATACAATGCTTTCATCTACTGACTCATCACAATATTTCCTCATACAGTGGTTTTAGGGATAGCACTGGGCATGTGCAGAAAAATAAAAAGATGGCTGATGTTTGCACACTAAACGGTGAGAATAACATGATATCAATATTAATCTATCCCTTATAAAATCTTAAGACCTTTTTATTTAATAAGATGCTTCACAACAATATAATCTGTACTTTTCCAAATTAGCCACAAACCATCTGGTTTCTGTCCAATTACTTCATTTTTTTTTCTAATCTCTAAATGTTACTGACCTAAAAAAGATTTGATCAAAGGCTGTTGGAATCCTAACCCCTCCAGCAACTATTAAATTGGTCCACTCTGTCCTGCGCTGACAAATCATTATACTCCAGAGCCTTACAATCCATGGTGGTATCTCAATTAGAGATAAAGATGAAGCAACATTTTTCCAAATTCATCTATCCATCTAGATATGATTTTATTCTTGAATAAAATAGAAAATCCATTTACAGTGATTTCTAGTCCATCACTGCTAAGTTCACTGGAAACAGAACACTGTTACTGCAGTAAGTTAATGAAGAGGTTCCATATCAACAGTTTAGAGTTAAGTAAATTGTTCTAAGTTAAATGACATTGAACATAGGATACTCTTCCTTCTTTCTTATGTTTTCTTCCATTTTGCATTAAAGCTGGATTTGTGCATAGCTTTTAAATTGGTGTTTGTCCTGACAAGTCTTCTGCTTAGTCAATGAAGACTGCCTCCCAGAGACAACATGCACTGAGATTCAGGGTTTCCAGAAAAGAAAAGCGAACTGACTAAATAATAAACCTACTGAATTATATTAATTTATTCGGCTTTATGAACTGATAATTCTAGTACAGAGTCCGTCTTCAGTGCTAAAGCGGTTCACAGACATACCAGAAGGACCACACAATTCATTACCTTTGTCACTGAAATAAGTATATTGTGAACCTATATCAGTTCAAGAGAAGGTTTCAAACGTAAACTTGGAAGTGAAATAAGATTGTTTTTTCCTTCCTTTTTTTTTTTTTTCTTTTAATAGCCAGTTATTAAATATGTGACTGAGCCAAACTTTTTAAAGTTGAACAAGAATGACACAAACAATAGTAACTATTTTCCTCTTGGTGTAACTTTTAAACTCTAAATCTCAATATGCTTAAAGTAGGCACAGTTGTCAGTAGAAGTTGCACCGAAGGAACGGAGCAATATATTCATGCTATTTCTGAAATGTCACTTTTCCCATTTTCCAAAATTTAGAAATCCAGTCTATTAGAGAGCAGTCACTAAATGGCTTCAGTTAAGAAAAATAAGCAAGTCCTTATCTTCTCAGAAGAATGAATTGAATGTTCAAGTTCTACAGTTGGTGGGAAGGCTATCTCTTGCAGTGGGACCCGTGCTATTTAACCAAGTAATCTCTGCAGAGTTAGAATGGTCACTTCTAACCGACTGCAGATTTTCTGGTATGTTTTGTCACTGGTACAATAACTTAATTCCTTGTGGCACAGTCTGCAGGATGTTAAATACAGCCATTTTCCAGTACTGTCATTTGACATCTACTAGATGTCTACTAGAAAAAAATGTCAAGAATTTATTTGGTGGTCTTTTTGACCTTTTATTAAAGCATGAGAAATTAAAGTGTAAGAACTTATCCTTTAAGAAGCAAATAGATTCTAATTTGTCTCTCCACTTGGGATACTTTGAGCCATCCAATGAAAAGCTATCTTGTAATTACAGCTCTTTCACAGTGCTTAGGAATTATCATTCCCCATTTCAGTAGTCTGAAATAATCACAATTTAAAACACAAAGAAGCTCACCAAAAAGATTCCATAAACATTTAGATTCCAGCTCTGTTCCTTTGTTTTAAAGATGTGAAACTACCCATTCTCCCAGGGCACATAGAACATGTTGAGGCGCTTAGTATGTTTTAGCACTCTTAGATTCTATTTCAGTAAATCATGAAATAATGCTGAAGATGTCTTAAGGTTTTACATCTTCTTCAGATCAATGCCTGATAAAGTCTTCAATTCACCTAGTTCTTATCTTACAGATACCTCCCTGAAAACATCTCTACTGGAAATGAAATTTGAAACAGTTGATAGTCTGTCATTCCACAGTGACAACTTACTATATACATTGTACCAGCATCTTGGTTATCAGTTTTTTGGTTCAAAGACCTTAGTGGATACAACATACACTAACTTTACTAGCTGACAAAGTGCTATCCTAATTACTAACTAATCTCATCTAATTATTAACTGACAAGCTGCCTATCCAGGAAGGTTATTTAACTGTAGTTTCAGTTATTTCCACTGTACTACTTTTGAAACAACACATGCTAACAGAAAACTTTTTTTTTTTAAAAAAATCTTCAGATCAGATTCTAATGTCAGCATTTAGTTCTTTGCCTAGACAAGCCATCTAGTGGACCATATTATGCATCCCAGCTCATGATTACTCCGTACCACACATGGACCACTGCATCAGCTTGTCACACCTAAAAAGAAACCAATCCAATTTACTTGCTGGGGTTGGCAAGGAAGGAGAATTTTAAACACAGGAGTACTTTAGGTGCTAAAGAAGCATTAATTCATCTCACTGTTTCAAAGTAAAGAACAAACCATTTACATAAAATGATTTTCAACACTGTAACTTCAGTGGTACCTCCCTCTTTACAACTGTCCTAAGATGAAGATGCTGTCCATGATCTTTACTTCTCTTTAGAAGGAAAACACTATTTTTAATACTGGGATTTTTATCTAGGTAAGCTTTTCTGAGACTCCTTCATGTCCTATATTGGTATATCAAATTTCACACCAAATTTTATGTTGTTTTCGCAACAGATATATACAATGAAATGTTACACTGAATTCCAGTGCTACATTACAGGAAGTCTTACGAGACAGATGCTCTTTGGGTATCTTTTTCTCATTGTAAGACCATTAAGCTATTATTCTGGGAGTTTAGAACTAGTTCTTCCAATAGTAATAAAATATTTTGCTGCTATTGATACAGGAGCAGCAAATATTTACATTGTAGACATGAAGTTTTATCAAGAACACACTTCTCTGTCAAGACAACTGATATCAGCTTCAAAGTCCTTTACAACAAGCTTTGATTTTGACCACAAAACTAATTTGAATTACATCACTGCCTAAGAGGAACAGCACGATACCAATTGTGAAATGTATCTTCCTACAGTATCAGTCTTCTTTATATTTAGTGTCTTAATATGATCCATGACTTAAGTCACCTTTTGTACTGCTTTCTGTTTGATTATAATTTTACCTATTAATCATGTTAATCCAATAGAATCTGCCTTAATCAAATGCAAGTCAATTACCCAGTTCGTCAAATTATATTTTTAATGAAAGACATTTTTTTAAGATTGAATACCAATTAGGGATATATTCACAGCTTTAGAGCATGGGAACACTTGCCTCTCCACTCAGAAGGGAGTTTTCATATCAACATTCAGGCTGAGTAGTTTGAAGAGCACTTCTGAACAGAGCTAAACACACAATAGACAGTTGTTGCCTATGCTCAGAGACACAATTTCGCCAAAAAATTAAAATAAAATAAAAAAATAAATAAAGTAAATCTGCATGCCTGTTATCTAACCACAGAGAGGAATTAGGCTAGGTAGACTTTAAAGAACAGGCCATGACTTAGCACAAAGGAATCGAACCAAAGAGAAAGATTACACTGGCCAGTGGTTGAAAGCCTGGAATGAATCAAATGTACCAGCCCCAAAGATAACTGGATATTCAGAGCCCTGACCCACAGGAGCTTACTTGGAGAGGTTTCCCTGACCCTCACAGCAAATTTTCTATTCAGCTTATTCCCCTGCAGATAAAACTCAGAAGAACAGCATCAGTATTTGTGAGCCCATTCATTAGACCTCATTTGACCAGCTTCCGTTAAATCCTAAAAAGAAAATACAAGCTACAGGGTATTATGGAAAAAAAATAGTCTTTTTTTTTTATCATATGCTTAGAGCTAAAAATGAAGTGATCTGATAGGGGAATAATGCTGACTAGCTGATGAATGTGGTGAATGCAACAGGCAGCTACACCACATAGAAATACATAAGGCTCTAGTTTCCACCCAGTTTGCTAGACAAGCACAAAAGCCCAGCTCTAAGCTCTGACTTGTGGAGGTCTGCTTGCTCTGGATACACTAACTTGCCTAAGAAGCTCTTTACAAACTGACCTTTGCAGTCCAACATGCAGAATACCAAAAGGCACCATAAAGTTTCACTGTGTACTTACCTATACAAGGTAAGAACTCCTTCAATATTTGGACACATTTTTAAAGCTACCTCAGGTAGCTCATATCTGTTGGAAATGACAGTAGCATGCAAGCATATAAAAGTAAGCCAGGATATTCTATCCCTAAAGTACTTAATTGGAGGTAGACTATTTAGTTTCTATTTATTTAGTAATCCTTTAAAGAACTTCTGAATGCTCACCAGTTTTCAGCTTCTCAGCTTTTTTCTTTCCTTCCTTTTTATTTTATTTTCCAGTTATAGGCACCTGAGCAACTTCACTAAACCTTGAATTAGCCAATGGCTAGGATCAAACCTCTTATACTGTAAGAAATATAACATGACTGATTACAGGAGAACCAGGGAAAGGAAAG
Organism: Oxyura jamaicensis; assembly: GCF_011077185.1. Classification (NCBI taxonomy): domain Eukaryota; kingdom Metazoa; phylum Chordata; class Aves; order Anseriformes; family Anatidae; genus Oxyura; species Oxyura jamaicensis. The sequence goes on from NC_048902.1 coordinate 6,010,697, forward strand.
ACTTCAAATTTGTTCCACTCCTGTAAGCCTTGTTTTTTCTTCTTGCACGGATGTGTTGATCTGATCCTTGGTCCTGTCTTAAATATTCTGTTTTTCAGTGCATACACTTGATATATGATGCAATCGTTCTGTTGTCTAAATGGAGGATGTCACTTAACTAAGGTCATTCAACATAGTGAGCTTTCAAAGGACATTTTATAAGTCCTAAGACAGTACTGCTTTCATTCTAGGTTGAACTTTAGATTTCTCATCTTAAATATTTAAGTTACACAGCTGATCAGAAAGAATTATTATTGTAGAGTGGAGATGCTTGTTATAAAATTATGTAAGTTATATAAAATTATCCCTTTTATTATAGAGATGTCTTAGAAAGCACATTTCTCTTTCCAAACATTGAATTTATATAGCAAAGAAAATACCAAAGATGTAAAAGACTTGGTCCAGTATTGTAGAATGCTAAATAGAATAAAATAAAACAAAATATAGTGTTTGCAGATAGACCGTATACACAAAGAGGAATATTTCAAGCTAAAGCTATCCTTTATAAATTAAACTTCATCTGTAATGTTATTGTTGACAAATACCTTCAAGTAGTTATCTTAAATTATACTAATAGTCTCCAACCTGAGTTAAATGCAAAACCTATACACATTCATTGCATACAGCTTTCCTGAACTGACTTGTCTATATATTAATCTTTTTAATCAGTGTCAATTTAATTACTATAATTAGAATTACAACACTGTGAATTTTTAAAGTGTTTCAGTATTCTACTGAATGCTTTTATGGAGAAAAAAAAAAAAAAACAACAACTAATAGTTATATTTTGCTGTTAATTTTATCTAAAACATATTTAAAATATTAAGCAAGAGAGCCAACTGAGGCTTCTGAGAGAAATTACATCCATCATCCAGAGCTTAAGTTTACTCACTAAGCTGATTGATGGCATATAATATAATAAACAATCTATTTTCTAACTCCTCACAGCTACGTAATGTCCTTGTTTCTTATAGTAACTGAATTCCCAATACAATATTGACAAAGCGTCACAAGGCTGGATTCAAGCTGACCTCACATCACCATTTTTCTTTCTGGACAGTTACACTGCAGGGCACTACTCCGAGGAACCGTGTGCCCAGTTATGCAGTGTTCACAAAGGCAAAGCTCTCAGAGTACCTTAGCAGATCAGACTTGCACTGACTGGATTAGTAACAGAAAAGTTACTTAAAATGAGACTGTTTTTAAGACTTATGTTTTAAAAGGTTTTAAGAAATATTTTTAAACTAAGCTTCTTCATGTTAGTTGAAGAATTTCTAGGTTCTTATGCAAATCAGGACCACACACAATTGCAAGTGATTCTGGCTTGATGCCATTTGGTTTTGTAGAGATTATGATTTTGGCAGAAGCTGAGGTGTCTTAGCAGTAGCAGGAGATAAATGTGCTGAAAGCCTAAGCCACCCTCCTGCTAAGGCAGGAAGCTAGGAGGCACCTTTACAGGATTGGCACCCATTGGACTGGTAAGAAAGCAGAAACTTTTACAGCTCAGGTTCCATTTATGCTCTAACAATTTCTAACATGTCCCACTGGCTACCAAGCATCAACACTGCCATTTTTAACTGCTTTTGTATTGGCCATGTGATTCAGGATTCAAAAGGCATTTGTTCCAGTACCTTCAGTAGCACTCCCCATGCCGTTTGCACATGGATTACAATTGCTACCTGAGAGCCAAACTTGCTGAGCTTCCTCAGGCCCCCAGAGGTGGTCAAAACACTCAGCACTCTATGCAAGAAGGGTTCAAATGCACCTACTTCAGGTGAGAATGCAATTTTCTAAAAAATTCCTTGGCTTGGCTTCCTGGCTTGAACGTATCCCGCCACTGTGTCTGGCTCGACATCCCACCACCACTGCAGCATGGCTGGCTGGGGTTACTGGCACCGCTCCCACTCAGCAGCGTGCGTCTGTGCCCCTGGAAGGTAAGGAGAGGACACAGCCCCTGCCTGCCCTGCTGCCCGCTTGGACTACTGGCTCATCTGCCCTTGCAGAGCAGCCTTTGCTGCTCCCTGATGGCCTATGATCCAATCTGCAGCTAAGTCCTACTGATTTTCTGACTTGTGCTGTCTTGGAACGGCAACATCAGAGCACACACAGTACACTGCAGCACCTGGGAGCACAACTTCCATGTATTTCTTTGCAGTCTTGATTGCAAACCTACTGGACCTTTTCCAGAGGCCACCAACCCAGAAACACTCTGGCAGCTGTGCTTTTTTCAGGTGCCAGAAAGGCTGTGAAAGTCAGATATTTTCCTGGTATCTTTTTGCACTTCTGTGGATTTGGACTAGAGCTGCACAAGATGTTGATTACCCAAGCACTCCCTTGCACTATTTGCCTTCGGTTGGGCATTGTGGGAGGAACCAGGAAACGTTACAAGCTTTGCAAAATTTCTGAACAAAAAGGTTTGCTTTTCAAAGTTCCAAAGAATCAAAAAATTCTTTATTGCCCAGGACTGAATGCCAAGTCATTGTTAACACAAACTGTCTAAAAATACAGCCATCTTGAACAAGTGCAGTTATCTCCAGGATTTTGTAGAATTTAAATATCCTGAATGTCCTTTTTTGAGGTCTTGAACTCATCGTTCTCTGAAAATACACTGATGATAAATGAAAAAAAAAGCACTGTTTACACATCATCTGCTATATTTTGAAGAAGGATGGTGTGTACAGCAAAGCCTCATACAGCTTCTCTCCAAAGGAATCTTAATCTGTAAATAATATTCAGCTCAGTATCACAGCAGTTTTTGCTTATTTTTCAAGTGTACGTTAAATTGCAGTGGTTTTGTCCCTCATCAGAGCTGACTGTTTAAGCAGCATAACACACTTTTTGAAGCCATAACTGCTGAGATCAGCAAGTAGTTATATTTTCACATCACAAAAGATACGGAAGAAATCATAACACAGATACAGAAAATAAAGGCTATTACAGTATATAATTAACACAAACAGTCTCTAGGTTTACCTGTCAAATACAGCGACAATACAATAAATTTCTGTTTTAATTAGCCGTGTTAGCCCTGGCACAATGAGGCACACATTTTTGTAGGATTAGCACACACCAAACCCACTCTGAATTCCAATTTTCTTAATCACATTTTAATTTTCTGACCAACAGTCCCCAACCCATCCAGGTTCCTAACAATTACATTCTTCTTTCTGAAAGTTGTTTTCTCAGTCAGTTAAAATGAGTGAAAATTGTTGGCACCTGTACGTGCTCTTGCAACTCATTAGCAGGTTTAGGTTAAAGCAACTTTATTGCTCAGCAGTGTCAAACTTCAAGCCATGCTGTTTTTAACCCTACTGCTCACCTATTATCCTCAATTTTTCACAGGATCCAGTTCTAGTCTATACAGCTCTGAGATCCTTCCCGTCTGCTGCCCTTTCCACCACCCCACCATTCCGGGGATGTGCAGTTGGCTGCTGCTTCAGGAGCTGATTGGTACACATGAAAATGAGAAATCTACTTAAAGCTTAGCTAGTAGTACTGCTGTACTCGAAGTCTCCCCAAATGATTCCAATGTCTCATTTGCATCACCTGGTTAATTTTCTCTTCAACTCTTTCCAACAGAAACACCTCTCTAAATTTGGATGAACGATCTCAACCTTATCCTAGGCTGATTACCCTGCTCTTGCATTAACATCTTAAAGTAGTTTGGCTTCCCAAGTAACCATCATGCACCAAAACCTCACCTGCGCTTGCTCCCTTGAGCTGACTGTTCCTGCCATTACAGATGACATCTGGACAAATTTATCTGGTACAAAAGGATATTTCCATCCCTCTTTAACCCTGATTGAAAATAATTAAACTGCACGATTCTCTTGAGCCCATGGCGACTTAGCAGAAGAGTTTTGCATTTCCATGCAGCCCTCCTGGAGAAGCAGTGCCTGACTAATTTTGTGCATGTGAGTACATGAGTGTGTTAAGAGTTCCATTCACATCAGTCAGACTACTTACATGCTTTGGATTAATTATACATTTAAGGCAGATTTGCCAGTGATTACCATTAATTGCAACTGCAATGAGTTAGCAGTCCTTCCATCATAGTTAGCAGAAGTGCATATGGCTCATTCTTCATTAGTTTTTTCCTTTTTATTGAAGCCAAATGACCTCCCTGAATTCTTAATTTCAAATAGAAGCTAACATAAGCCATAGTGTCTCAAGACACATCTGTGCTACTGCAGTCAAGTCTTATGGATTCCAGAGATGCACTGTTTAGACTGGCAATACAGGTGATGCTTCCTAGGCTTTGACACCTTGTCATGAAATAAAGAGACCATAGAGATTTCCAAACTGCATTAGAGAAGTATGCTGCTTAGATGCCTTTTATCTGGAGCGGCTAAAATAGTAGCGTTAGCTGACTTCACAGGTATATCAACATTTCAGCCCATGCTAAGCAGATATGGTGTACAGCACCTGTTTTAGGGAAATAATAGCTTGGTTGGGGAATCTTATTGGAGACAAATACAAATCAGAGATCTGCTGTAATATAGCAGGCTCTTTACTCCAAACATAATGGAAAATAAATTAAAATAATATTATGTTTTTATCACGTGTCTTCTATTCTAAATTCAATTTAAAGGAATGTGTCTTAGTGCTAATAGTTCTAATTTTTGCAAAGCACTGTCTTTATTCAGCAAATGCATATGGTGGAGGTGGAGTGAGAGGAAGGAACAAGGAAAGAAATGCTTGGCTAATAGTGATATTAAGAGATATAGACTTTTGGGAGTCAAGTCAATTTCCTTCATGATTGATCATAATCAAGTACAATAACTGCCAGTTAAATACCACTCCGAGAGGGCTCAGTGCTGTAAGCCAACATCAGTAATGCTCAGCTTGAGCTATCATCCCAACTGTTGTTAACAGGGAGACTGCCACAGCCCAGGTTTTGCATGGAATGGTCCTAAACCATGAGCAAACAAACAAGGAGATGGGGAATTACCTCATTAGCACAATCCTATGCTTTACAGCCTGATACTTTGCTGTGGATCCATCACTGAGGGCACCATGTATTCTGAGATGTAACGAGGAAAAATACTGAGGTTTATTTTTAGTAAGCCCTTATTAAAAAGGTGCTATTATTTCTTGCCTTGTCCTTGAAGCCTGATTTCCTGTCACAAGATAGCTACTTTTAATGTGCGAAAATTTTACTGGCTGAACATTGATTGCTATTCTGGCAGTTTTTATAATGGCATTCGAAAATGATCAAATAAGTAGCTCAAGAAAGGATGGAGAGAGTTGCACCTGTTTCTCTTAGATGCTTTCCTCCTCATTTCTTTGCCAGTAATAAAAAAAATGTTTAGCTGGAAATTCAGAATATTTCAGATCTTCACTTCAAATGGACTGACGCAGGCTTTAGGCCTGTTTTTGTCTAACCATCAAGGAAATCATACTTACTGATTACTGACATTAAAATTCAACTTTTGGCCATTAATGTGCTACACCAGAGTCATTTAAAATTGTTCAAGATAGCAAAGGTTCACCTGGAAAAAGAATCCCCCCCCCTCCATAAATATAATGCATTTATATTATGTTTTAGATGCAATATGTACTGCCATAATTAGGGTCTGATATTTAGTGATTATCTAAAAACATCCCTAATCTTCAGAACCAAAATTTCTAAGCTAAACTTATATTAATAATTATTGTTTTTATTTATCCAATTTACATTCAACTTGCCATTATTATTAGAATACTTTAAATTTTGTTTTTACATTTTGACAATGAAAAAAACATCTCTAATGATGACATGAAAACAGAGGCTAGTCATATATAGCCATGTAGCCCTCATTTTATATATTTGTCTCTGTGTATACGTAGAGGACATAACAAATGAGAAATGTACAGTTTATACACATAATAAAGGAAAAATAAATATCAGAGCAGTCATTTTATATTATCCTTTTGATCTATAGACTATCAGTGGAAGACAATCTTTTATTTATATTATGTGAGGTAAATTTTTATAACAGGATTTTCTGTGTCTATCTTCCTGCTCACTTCATAATTAAGCCTGTAGGGCTGTATGGTTTATTTTTTAATGCTATACTTGTCAATTTCTGTTATCACTAATTTAAAGTTCACAGCTCCATGTATGATAAAATATGAGGACAAAACTATTTATACAAAAACAATAAACCATTTAGAGTTGAAAGGTTGGCTAAGTTTTCCTGTGTGTACTCCTGAAGATTTCATTTCAAGCAGTGCAGATTTACGAAGCCGGAAAAAGACTACAAAGCTCTAGTGACATGGACTTTTCTCCACACCTCCATATATTTTCCCCCTGCATCTTTCTCCCTTTATATATATGTATAAATTTAATCTCATTCACTCATTCACCTCATTTATATATGCATATGAATGATAAAGATTTTGCCTTCGTTATTACGTTATCCTTTTTAATTTAACTCCAAACTAGCAAACACAATCAGTCCTACCAAGATCAACTCTGACACGCACTATGAAGGAAAAGCATCTCTTATTTTACACAAAACATTACAAGGTCAGATCAGCGTCTTTCATCTCTTCCCACCTTCACCAGACTGAACAATAGGCAGCAATAATCCTGTGATATCCACAACTAATTTATCCAACAAGAAGACAGGTAGCACTCTGAAGCGCACTGCTGCCTGAATAGGTGCAGTAAATAAGCAGCTTAATGGTAGCCTTTCAGGCAGGAGGGCAACATATCACAGCATGGCATTTTTATAATCTTCCTGGCATGCCTACAGCCAAGAGCACATAGCTGAGCGTATGTTCCCTCTTCTGTCGGGCTTAGGATGCATGTAATCGTTAGATTGTGACACATTGTGCCTTTAAGCAAGTTTAACTGTTTTATATCCCCTCTGATCTACAGCTTTGTACATCTGTTACGTTGCCTCTTAAACTTCAGTCAGCACATCTGTGGGTCTGATCTTTCTGAAGCTCATTGCGTGGCTTAGGTTTTGCACAGTATTTCTTTGTATCTGTGCAGTGTTTATTTGCGAGGAATGCCTTTTGTATCAGTGTTCTTGCTGAGCTAGAGCAAAAGAGCAGAGTTACATCTGTATGGGACATCTTCAACTAGCAAAACATTGAATGGACCATTAGAAACTTACTGAAATAACTCGATTTATAATAAATTGGTGAATAGGTCCCCTTTCTTTATGTCTTTGAGCCCAGGGAACGTCTTCTCCCCACCCAAAAGATATTTTGCTCTAGAGGCATAAAGGAGCCAGTTACTGGATTTTTTCCCCACAAAGTCCCTAGGAACACTGATGAAACAGCCCCAATTACACACAGACACACTAATTTGCAGGTGCACTGACTAGCCTCTCCACCTCCCACTGATGTCAGCCAGATTTCAGCTACACGGTGCACATCATCTAGTCTCAGCATTTTGTCCTCTAGCAAGAAGCAGCCCTGTAGCAGCCAGCATTTCCCCAAACTGTTGCACAGAGCATGATTCAAGTAGTGCTGGGTAAAGGACTGAGCCAGCACAGCAAATAGCCCTTTGCTAGAAATGCTTGTGGAAGCCCTCCAAAAGGAGTATGTATCAGCCATAATTGATGTCCTGAAGATCTCGGCAGAAAAGCCAATACTCAATTTTTTCAGTATCATTTGTGATGTCACACAAAGCATTGGAAGCATTCATTGCAGGGTTACAGGAGAACATCTCTGTGCTCCCTACTATAGCAGGACGGAATAATGCAGAAATGTCCCTGTATGCAGAAACTCAGACAGGCCCCACAGTTTCTATCACAGAGCCACCAAACTGCGGATATGCTACAGTAAACCTTAGGCTAAAGGAGTTCACTTTGCACACGTCATTTTGCTTTCTGCTTTTTTTTTTCCCCACTTCCTCCTGGAGGAGATTTTCCAAGTGTTGGAGGTCATTTTGAAAATAATGTAGAAGGCTGTGAAGCCTTAGGTTTATTCCTGCCTTTTATCAAGAGCTATGAACTACTGTTTTGCCAGCCAGTGAAAAGTTACAAACTGCTCCTATAAACTGCTAATTAAATAGAAGCCTGTCTTCAGCCAACAGTACCAGTGAAAAGAGTTCTTTTACGGTGAAAGTGGCTCCTGTCCTTCCCCAGCAGTCAGTACAGCTGGGCCTTCCAGGGCAGTTAGTTGAAGGGGACACAGCAAAGCTATCACACCAGGGCAGCGGTGGCTTGCCAGCCAAAATTACTGTCGGCACAATCTTGCCTACACTGATGACAATGACAGAATTCCCTGTTACCTTTTTAGTAAGATAATTAAGAGGATTTCAGGCATTAAGGCGTTAGTGCAGGGTGGTTTCTTTTGAGATACTACCCAGATGTGAGTACAGGATTTAGTTACTTATTCTGCCAAGGTATCGGGGGAGATCACATAGCTATTCACTCTAAAAAAAAAAAAAAATCTCCAGAAAATTACATTAAGTTACAGAAAATGCTTTTTGATCATTCTCACAGTTGGAATTTCATTTATTCCTATAAAAAATATCTCCACTTCAAACCTAGAGGCCAAGGAAAAATGAAATAGAAGCCTCCAAATTAGGCAAGATCAAATGAGACCAAAAGCAAGCCTATAAGGAACTGTTTCTTAGAATTTGTCTGACACAACAGCTCATCTTCTAAAGGTGCAGTGCGCTGCTGGACAGAGCGATAAAGGAAAAGAGAGTGCTGCCTAGGTTTCCTCCCTAGGATCCCTTCATGCATGCACCTTGGCATCATGACAAATGTGAACATTTGACTCATCAGTGTTGCGGGATTACCAAGAGATGCCATGACTGCCTTTTCCCAACACAGACATTCAGCTGCCAAGTTTCTCTCTAAACTTACGCAGTTGCAATACTTGGTTGCCTGGATGAGTTTCCTCCCTTTCTTCACCTGTGACACCTTTCAGAGTCTCCCCAGAATTATGCCGTATGTTTATATACGATGAATTTTCCAGAACAGTGAAAACAGACTTCTTAGTGCAGCATCATTACCCCCTCGCTTGGCAGGGAAGTAGCAAAGAGCCTCCTGTCTGAGCTGGCAACCATCAAGCTTTACAGTCTAACAAGTTCCACTACTATAATGAAAATCCAAAGACCTGGAAACAATATACAGAGCTTCCCTGACTAATTTTATTATGCAGACACACTTAATAGCTCCTGTTACAATCACATTTATAGCAGGAAAACAGTATTGGATTGTGACTATCACACTAAATCGACATGGATTATCAGTCATTAAAAAGGAACAAAATTAGCAGCAAGCAGTAATATTTTACACTTATCAAATCTACAGCTGGTCAAGGTTCATTACAATACTATGCAATAAAGTCAGGAAGCATTGGCTCATTCTACAGAACATTTAAATCTCTATTGTATTTGTGTAGGATATAATTTCTGATAGCAATAAAGCCTAATAAAAGTTACACCCCGATGAATAAAGTGTTAATAAATTGACCCAAGACATTTAAATGGCTAATTATATTTGAGATAAAGGAGGATTCGCTTGTTTCTATAGATTGTTTGAAGCTGTACTCTAACCAGCTAACTAACCAACTACAAGATGATTTTATAAAAATATCTCCAGTATAAAATATTAATATTTCTAGCTCCTTTTTCAATAGATTAATAATTAATCAGAATTTCTTAACACATTTCCTATTCATCAAAAGAATCATACCTCTCTTTAAAATGTCCAAGCTTTGCACAACTTAACTTTTAACTAATCCCTAGATTTTATTTTATTTAAAAATATTTACACCAACCCCATTTAGCTTTTCCATAGGCCCTTTCAACAATAAACACAGGCGCTTTATTATGAAATAATAGTATTATATTACAATACAAATAATAGTATTATATAAAGTATTCAAAAGCAGAGACCAAACAAGCACACTGACCAGGTCAGGGTATTCATACAGGGCAATTATCACAATGGGCCTCCCAAGATCCTGGGCCTAAGTCTAAAAAGCTGACATCCTTTAACGCTGAATTACTTGGTGGCACTGACATATTTTAAGAGCTTGGTATAAAGTGTTTGAGGCTTTACAAGGAAAGAAAATGGGACCTTGAGTAAGGGAATTTTAATAGAAGATTTGTGCAATTTGAAAATACTAGTCGCCTCTTAACATCTCTATTCTTACACGGTCAGTTCAGTTCTTCTGCTACTTTCATCATCTGCCGAGAAAGAAGAACCATTTCTTCCATGAAATACTAAGTTTTGGGTGACTAGAATCCCACTGCCCCCTGAAAAAAAACTTCCAAAACTTGTGTTTCTGGTCTCAGAATGCCAGTTAGCTCTCCCTCATTTTTTTTTTTTTGCATTGATATGTTCTGCATGGCATCAACAAATAACAGCTTTCATGTTGGTAAAAGAAAGAGCAGATTATACTTTATTTTTTTATTTTTATTTTTTTACTTGCATAGCTCTAAATGAGCTATGATGGAAAACCTGGTAAGTGTAACACAAAGTAGCAAGTTTTAAAACGATGCAAATCTACATTGTTTCTATGTATCTAGTATACATGGAAATGGAAGAGGTACAGGACTGTGATGACTCCTGATACTATTCAGCAGCCACCGAAATGAGTAAGAAGAAAGTCACAGGGCAGTTGTATCCTAATTTCTCCCAAAGTATCTTTGGTTTTATTTCCCATCATGCTTATCTTCCAGCACAAACTATACAATTATAAAGCGTTCTGTTTCTGGAACATTATAAAGCTTGAAGATTTTTTCTAACTGGTCCCAGATCAATGAAGAATTTACAAAGAGACAAATGTTCCACTGCCACCATGGGACCTCAGATATTGCTGAAGTCTTCTTTTATTCATTTGTGGCAATCTTATTTTTATAGTAAGATGTCCAACACTGACAGAGGAAAAATTCCTGGTTTTAAAAAGGTTACTCTTTCCTGCCTGTGCCTTCAGAGATTTTGTGTTTACATCAGACAGCCTGCATATATGCATGCATGTACTTTTTACAGACTTGGTTTTAGCATACCATGAATACCGTGGCCATGCCTATGCCCTATGCCAGTTGATCTGCTTTGTCAAAGTAACTGTTCAAACCACAGCCATTTCCTGAAGTACCTACCAAGCTTTCCTCCAGAGAGCTTAGTTCTCCTGGGCACTAACCCAGCTACACTATAAGCAGGGTGGACAGTTTTTCTTCTTCATTTTCTTCCTGTTACTCAAGCTCAAACTAATAATGCTCAGCCCAGAGGGATGGAGAAGCAGCAATCTTGATGGGTTCCTCCCCTTTCTAATTTTGATTCCCTAGCCCCTAGGATTTAACCATCTTAAAGTTGAAAGGCAGTTCAAGGCACCTTGAAGAACATGAAAAATACACAAATCGCATATCCAGAAACCTTATAGTTAAGACTTTATACTATGTGTGACATCGTAGCTACTAGACATCAAATGAAATTACAATATCTAAGTCAAGTCTTAAACAATAACAACATGGATTCCTTACAGAGCTGGTAAATTCTGTAGATGTATTGCAGTCATATGAAACCCCGTCTTAGTGATTCTGTTATATTAATGTTCTACACACGCTATTATTCAGAATACCATCTGTCCGTGTATTGCATTTTCTAATATGGTGGAAAAGATCAACCTATGTCCTTTAGTGGAAGCATTCATACATTGAAGGAAGTGACAAGAGATAAACTCCCCAAGACTCAAACAGGGCGCTTACCTAAGGAAAATGCTTTCTTCATTGAAAACCTGTCAACAACCCTCAATTATTAACCTCGTCAGATTCTGTTAGTAGACACGTAAATCTTTTATTAGTGTTGAGAATGAAAAATAGCTGATCATATTTACCATAAAAATCTGCATATTTTTAAAAGGTAAACACATAAATCACAGGTGGCTAAAGTTTCATTTGTTACATTGTACTTGCAAAGAAATGTAGAAGCAAGGAAAAAAAGCTTCACAAAAAGCATACAGCACTCTCATCCTAAGTCAATTTACCAGCTAATTATTGCATCATCTTGAGTTCCTTGCTTATATGTTTCACATAGTGGCACAGTAAAGGCAAACGCTCTGGAACTAGAGTTACTGCAACTGAAACAAAACCACCTTTCCTATGTTTTCTGCAATTCAGTGCAAGAAGTCTCAACATTGAAGAGTAAATGCATATCTTGCTAAGGAAATCACAGTTGGAAATATCCAAATGATACTGCTGTTGTTAAATGAAATTTGCAATGTCAATAGCTGCAAAACCGGTATTTATTTTTTTTTCCTCCTTTGATGTTTCTTCAAAATTCTGTATTAAAATCCCGAAAGCCTAGGGGTGTTTGTTCTCATTCAAAATAGCTTCAGTCTCATCAATGCGCTACCTTAATTCTTTGCATGTTCAATTTCATTCTTAAAAGATATCTGTATTGTGAGGTTTTGAAATTGATTACCAAGCAGGTGTTAGACCTGAAATGCAGCACAGAGCCCATCAAGTTAGCTCCCAGGAACATCCTGTCTGCTGGGAATCGCCTTGGCGAGCAGAAGCAGGGCTCCACGCAGGAACCAGCAGGGATGTCTCAAGTTCTTCAGTGCTCAACAAAAATAGGTTTCACCATGATGCCATTACTCTGCTTCCCTATAATACACCCTTCTGAGTCTGGCTCTGGACCTCAGTACAGCCATCTGTTTTATGGGTGCATTCCTTAAGTAAAGAATTTTGGGAAGGTCATCAAGAGGGTTTGAGACTTTCTGATTCACATATAACTACCTTCTACAATGAGAGCATACAAATCTTTCCACTCTCCCTCAGGGCATGCAGACATGAAAACTGCACTGTGCAGAGTACCTTGAAGTACCCAGGCCCTCTGGGGAGCTGGACATCTTTTGTACCTTTTAGGAATGATCTCTAAATGCTCCAGCAATATTATACCATTTGCCTTACAAACTGCATTACAGTCATTCAATAATATCCAAGTTCACCCCACATACATATTAACAATCTCCATCATCTCATAGGAGCCTCTGTAAGCAAGCAGAATGAGGCATTACCATAGGTTGTTTTAAATATAGTATCTTTCCCTGTGCTTTCCTTAAGCACTGGCATAGTTCCCACATGTTACCCCCCTTTCCTAGCTTTTCAGGAAGGGTATGCTATAAAGGTTTATTCTTTTCCTGTTGTGTTGAGCTAGCTCAGGACAGCGTAATTCTTTGTCTATGAACAGCAGTTAAAACTTAGAATTAATTTTTACAAACTCCTGAACAAGCAGCTTATTCAAATTCACTGGGACTATTCAAACCATTTGGAAAAAACAATGGCAGAGCATGACCCTTCTTTCTTTAATATGACATTAATGCCATCAGACCGCACAATCAGAGGAAAAACGCTTGATGCTCTAGAAGCATGACCCAGGAACACATCGGGAGAGTCCAATGAGAGCTGGTGGAATCATCTCTGTGAAGACAGATCAGTTTAGTCCCCAAAAGGCAAACTACAACAACATTTATTCAAACAAGACTTTGATCTTTTCAGCTGAAGTCTTGCAAGTCTTCGATTTTTTTGCATGAGTATCAGAATGTTTTCATTAAAGCCTGGTTCCTTGAGCATGGAAAATACTTAGTACTTTCCACCTTATGAAGAACAGTGGATACTGGAATTGCATCTGTTTGCACTTAAGTCACATCCAGCCAAAATCCGGGAATCCTGCATAGTCAATTTATCCTTCGTTTTTATGATTATTTCTTTAATTGTAGCTAGCTTTTCTCAGCAAGTGTACTACACATCCATACTGAAAATATTAATTAATGATGAATATTTATGGCCTGAATTAATTAGCCAAGGGTTTTCTTAAGTAACCATAGGGAGAAAAAAAAGTACCTTCTAAAGTATACGAGCAATACTACATTACTACATGAAATGCAGAGAGAAGCATAATTAGAACTGAGAAAACTGCTCTGCATGGAAAAGAGAAGCCAGCCTGAACTTTTTTCAGACATGATCTACTACTCACAAGTGTCTGACTACTATTCACTTGCCATGGTCCCTCTGTGGCCACCTTGGCAAAAGGCAGAAATAATGTGTCTCAAAGAAAATCACCTCACTTAAGTCCTTCATCCAACTTTATGTCTGTAATCCGTGTTGCCTTTCCTATTTGCTGCTATTCCATGCCTCTAGACAGCACACAACTGTTCTTGAATACAAAGGGAGTTGCAGGTGAATGTCAAAGGGAGGAAAGGGGCCGGCTGCTAGCTTAAAAAAGTATAATCAAACATATAAGGGTTTTCATGAAGTCTCAAAGAAAAAGCAGACAGCTCTCAGAACTGAAATACAACAAAATATATTTCTTTATGTGGTAACACTGGTAAAGAAAGTAAAGAAGGTGTAAAGAAAGATCATTAATCAAATACGCACCAACTGGGCAAAAATCTCCTTCAAATTATAATGGAGTTAGAGGAGATAATATGAAGAGGAAAAAAGTCAAGCTCAAATGCAGAAATGTTTATGAACATGAGCTTCTGCAATAGCAGGTTTCCATCAATTCCATCCATCCCGTTCTTCCTCACTGTCCACCACATCATCTTGGGATTCAAAAGTAACTTGCACCATTCTGTCATGAATATAATGCAGGTGTGCCTTGCGGCCTGTAATAAGAATATAGCAGACTCTAGTACATAGTTGAGACACATTATTCCTGCAGGTCACTGCTGTGAAATGGGAAATAGTTTGCTATTCCAAATACTCTGGAATTATTATAAGAATTTCCAGAATATACAGCTGAGGACAGGTCATACTGCATTGGAAAGTTTACAGTTTCTGACATTAGCTTCCACTGACGAAGTAAAAGGTGATATTTCCTAGTGCACACACCCTATAGATGCTTGCCCTGATGCAGTCTGGCCTCTGAGCATACCCACCAAAACAAATCTTATCTAGATACATGCACAAGGAAATGGCAGAACAGAAAGAAATCCTATTAGCATTCCTCACCATGCTAGTTTGCAAGTATTGAAACAATGAGCTTGAAACATACACAATATTTCATCGGTAAGTCTCCAAGTAAATTAATTGATAAAATACTTTCTTTTCTAAGTAATCGAAATCTCAGTGTGCAGAAGTCTTCCTTTTATTATCCTTGCAGCATCCTTACTTGCAGTTTTCCTTGGGCCTCTGAGCAGGAATCAGCCTGTGCAGTGACAGAGAGATAACTGAATTCTCAAGGACAGACCATTCTCCCAGATTAAACAATATTCACTCTCTGTCAAAAGCTTAGCTTCAAAACTGCCAAAGCATGAGGAGAACGAGATGCTGCTTAGACCTTTCTGTGCATGACAGGATAAAATGCAAGACTTCTCTGCCTAAAGGAATCCAGATAATGAAATAATCTTTAATCTTTGTCCCTTCAAGGCACTCTCAACACCTGTTATCCTTGATACTGTCACGGGCAAAAAAGTGTGAGAATTCATCTCAAGGCTGGTAATTATTTCAGCTAATTATTCATTTGGATGTGGGGAGATTACCAATGCTCCGTCAGGTGCAACACTGGCCACTTTTATTCTAGCTGATGTTTCACAAAGCAGGGGAGTTGCTGTTCTCCCATTCTCCAGCTTGACAAAAAGATGAACTCCCGTGCTATTTACAACTTGTATTACAGTGAAACAGCCTGGGCACATGGTTAAAATCAAATCCTTGGCAATTCATTTTACAGTTGAACGTTGCTGACTTCATTCAACCTGATTACATTCAGCAACATCTCAGCGTTCAGTATTTTTCTGGATCAACATTTTCCCAATGTACCCTATTCCCAAACTTCCAGAATCACCTTTATGTCTACAAATATGAACCAGATGTCTAAGTAAAGTGCTTTATTTTATCATTTCTCTTCCTAAATCACTGGCGGGTGCAGATCACAAATGCTTATTGGTGATGAACAGACAGTAAATACTCCAAGGATTCAGGCTTTTTGGTGCAACTCCGCTAAGGCAAAAAAATGTGGGAAGTTCAGTTTTATGAGCACAAAGATCCCAAGACAGTGCCTTTCTTCCTGTCTTCAAAACTCTCTCAGACAAAAACCCCTTCTAGGCCCTTCTTGAGACAACATGCTAAAACCAGTCCGAGTTGTTTCTGTGGTCTGATGATGAGCTCACACTGCTTCTCTACTACAAGGTGTGCCTTCATTAAGTGCTTTACCTCTGTCCACCCAGGCAAATACCAAGCAAATGTTTCTCAACCTTCAGCCAGGGCAAGAGTATATAGCTTTGTTTTAGCGTGGGGAGTGCTTGTCTCAGCTACCAATTTCTAATTTGCAACCGTCCAGATGACTTGGGAGTTGTTATACACACACCCAACTAAAGGTCAGTCTAGCCACAGAAGTATTTATGGAGAATGCTGCTCACATTTCTGAGAGGTGATGGTTGCTACCGATCTTTAGGGAAAGCTTTGCTTTTCCAAATGTTTAAGTTCTAGTGGATACAATGCTGAAACCAGACTCTGAAGTGACTGCTTATATAAGAGAAAGAGCACAAGTTTCCCCATTTGACAGATTCTGTTGGAAAACAGAGCCAGTAAACATTTAACAGGTGCTGTTGGAAAAATTACAGATCCATCCAATACAATTGTGGTGGAAGAGGATCCTCTTCCCTCACATCATGGCCACAAAACAAGGAATCTTCTCTTTCTCTCCCATCTGTGCCAGAGAGGGACTGTGGAATCTCCAGCTGTAGAGATATTCAACACTAGCCTTGACAAGGCCATGAGCAAACCTGATCAAGCTCTGAAATCAACCCTGCTTCTAAAGGTTCCTCTCAATACAAATTAATCTGCAGTCTTGCTTTTATTGGAGGTATTGGAATTAAGGGAGGTGCACCAGTCTTTTCTTGAGGCCTGGGTATAAATGAGCCTGTCAGCTGAAGGTCACAAGCCTCTTCCACCCCCCAGCTCTAACTGCCTGGGGTACAGGTGGACCGGAGCAGAAATCCCACAGTCCAGGCAAGGTAACTATTCGACAACCAGCTACAATTCGATCAGCACGCAGCCAGCATGCAATGGAAGAAGAGCAGGAACAACAGCGGTCCTGCTCAGCTTGAATTTCTGTACAAACAGAAGCACAGTCCTTCAGCACTGCCTTTGCTCCATAGGAGGCCACGCTTTTTAAAATCTGTATAGCCCAAAGAGAAATAAAGGAATAGTATATTCCCCACTTCTGAGAGAAATCACCTTAAAGATTTTTTCAAAATAACCAAAATATTCTTGACTTCGAAAGAAAACCTTGGAAATAGCAGAAAACAGATTTTTTAAGTTTAATCTGTCTTTAGTTTTCTAAATGTTAAATTACATAAAAACACAGTACCATAAAACAATCATTTTAATGCACAGTATAGCAGATTGCTTTGATTTTCCTTTTTAATAATCGTCACTCAAAGACTGCTTCAGGTTCTTAAATAATTGGGAAGACAACCCTAGCCCCTCAGAATCCAGTGGTCATTAGCAGATAAAGATCCTAAAGAGCTGCACTGCTCCAAGCAGCAGAATGGTTTTATATTCTTAAAGAGGCAATTAATAATTCTGTATTGTTTTTTTCTCCTCAGTTTGTGAATTTTCTGTGCCGTGCAGAGGGCATTATTTATGGTCTAGTTTGCTATCAAGGAGGATTCTTTGCTGGCTGTCAAATTTCTTCTGACATGTCTCATACAGAAAGGGTACACTTTGGGAAAGAGAAAAGTATCAAATAGTCTGTAGACTCCAATTCTCTTCCCCCTGAAAAAAGGGCCCTTTGAGAGTCACTGCACACTCCCTGGTCTCAAGCATCAGTACTACATTCTCTAGAGCACTTAGTTTAACTTGGAAGATAAGTGTATGAGGGTGGGATCCTTCGTGGTATATTTAGGCAATTAATCATACATGTATCACCACATGTGTTTTCAGGACAGAATCTTAAAAAAAATCTCTCTGCCCTTCCCATTCTTCCAGCCCAGGTTCTCAGAACACAGTAAGAATTCCTATTCTTTCCTGCTTACTTTCTACTGTATAGATTCACTGCCATTTGATCCTCCAGTTATTTAATCCATAATACCAAACACATTCATCTCACTGCTTCTAAACTTTCTCGTTTGTTCCTCACGTGAGCAAACTGGAATGAGTTGTAGCTACTGGCATCGATACCTGATCCTTTCCTCAGGCCATTCTCTCTAACCTCCTAGCACTAAGAGTATTCCTTGCGACCCTAGATCTCTTCCTCTATTTATTCTCCTTATTCTGGTCTTCTTTCTACTTGTCTGTCCCCTGAAAAATCATGATGGCATGTACAAAGGAAAAGGCCTATTCATTCCTCACCAGGAAGTCTTCTCTCCTTTGCTGATATCACAACTACAAATACCATAAGATTTCTGTTCCAATGTCCTACTCTCTGTTCATTTCAAGTCTTTCTAACCAGCGGGGAAGATTTTCTAGAATCCAGTCTCTCAGCAGGAAGTCTGCCTTTTCTCTGTATCTCACCCCAGAAATTGTTTCTTTTGTCTTCTTCACCTATCAAAGGTTAGGTTGGTGTCCTGTGCTGAAGCACTTCAACATTGTAGTTCAGATGGAAATAACCCAGTTTTCTAATTAATGCTCTTCAGTTACCAATTACATATGGTGTCTGAGTTCATATTATATCAGTTCTGTGTTTGCATTGTCATGGCTTCATATACATTACAAAGAAGGTGTCAAGCACAGTGTCAACAGCTGATGAGCCAGATACGGAAAAAGCATATGGCACAACTGAAGGCATTCTTCTGCCTATTAAAATGTGGCATGTGTTTATACATGAGCACTTTTTCCTTAGTTTGCTGAATAAACATACAAAATTCTGCCTAGGATTATTTTTCTGCATAAGAAAATAAGTAAAGGGACAAATCAAAAAGCTCCTTCTAGGTTACTACCTGATCTCAAATGAAGACTGTAATAGTCTACCTGCTAAAAAAATGTTCCTTGTGCTACACATTCAAAGCTATGAGGCATCACAGAACTGCTTTACTGGCTTCTAAATGATTATTGTAGCAGAAAAGAATATGAGATCATTGTTGATCATATGAGATCATGTTGAAACATGAAAAATATTTACAAGCTCTGGTATTTACTTTTACCATTGAAGAAATTATATAGCATGTAGAAAAGTCCTAATCCCAGTCCCTTGGTATTACCTATAATACGCAGGCACACAACCCCCCTCCTTTATGTTTATATTACACTCCTTTATATACATTTTCTATGTATCTAAAACAACTGATTGCAGATATCAGATGCCACCTGAAATCAGCTAATTTAGATACACAGAAAATACTGCAGCAATATTGCCTGAATATTAACAACAACAACAAACAAATATTAACAAACCAAAACAAAAAAGCAGCCATTCTCCATTTCTTAGCCTAGTGACTACACGTTCCTTTTCAAGCTGCGGTGCTCCTTCTCAGAGGCACTCCGCATCCTTTAACATTGGTTGAACATACCCCTCAGGATGTTACCTTTAGAGCTTAAGGAAAAACTTCCTTTTTCTTTCCAGAACCCTCTCTTGGTTCAGCTTTTCATTGCAAAGTCTTGGCAAATTTCAACTGCAGTTCAAAGTGGGAAAATGAGAAAAGTCTCGAGGTTTAAATACAAGAACAGTTTTCACCTTCCAGTTTAGGACTTAAAATTGTTGATTCAATTCCCATTGGTTTAAGCCTATAACTCAAGCTAAAATCCCAAGCAAGGCAACGGAAGGATCTACAGTCCAACTAGCCTCATTCTGTCAGGTGAGGAGTCTAAAATCACTGGGTTCAGAGAAGAGTTTGAGGGAAAACAAAACAAAACACTTAAAAGAGAACCGAAGAGCTCTCTGATATCCAGTAAGGAACTGGTGAGGAAGAGCAGCAGTTTAAAGTTTTCCTGTCAATGTAAGAGGCATTCTTGGAATTAGGTGAACTTTCAAACAGGAAAAATGATGTTTTTGACCCATTTTTTTGGCTCATAAAAAACTCTCAAAATCTTGCCCTTAATCAGAATGTATCTTCTTATTACTTTATTACAGTAAAAGTGGCAGATAAGCTGGCAGGTGATTTCCAATGTGTTATTAGCACGGCTAACAGCAGTAAGAAGGTGACAGCCCTTATTTCTCTTTTTCTGCATGGTGTCAGCAATTCTTGTTGCCATTCCTACTTTATAAAACAAAAAAACAAAACAAAACAAAAAAACAAACAAACAAACAAAAAAAAAAAAACAGAAAGAAAAAAAAATCCACACAAACAATATGAAAGCACAAGACTCCAAAAAGTCAATGACACTCACCCCAAAAGGCCTCTCTTTTGGAAAATGATCCCAGTAACTCAAGTTACAGGGAACTGTAAACCACCAACAGCCACAGAGCACTAGAACACAAGGAGCACAAACACCACCATAATCTCACTGCTCAAAAAGCAAAGTTGTAGCCATACATTCATAACTCTACAGAAATGATTTAAGCAACAGATTTTTTACTTTCCTGCATAGACAAGTTCTCACAGAGGCACAGAAGATATGTTGTGATGATTTCAAAATTGTTTCCCATATCAAGTATAGTAAGACTGACTTAAACAAGTATTTTCACAAATTTAATGCATTCAAACTGTCCAATTTCGTTAAACCAAGTTTTAGCTTGCTGAACTGTGATACCTTCTTTCTTTTCCTGCATCTATAAAGTCTTTCTGTTCCCGGATAACATGTATTTGTTTTCATTGCCATCTTCCACTTAAATACCTTTCTATAAATGACCAGAATTACTGAGCTGTTAACAATGAGATGATCTGTATGCCTTTGCCACCTTTCACAGAATTACCTGAACATGTAGGCAGTTCTAAGACCATAATTATAAAATAACAACAGTAAAAGAGGCAGTGTCTTACTTGACTGTATTAATTAGATTAGACAAATACTATTACCTAATTTACTAATATTTTTAAACCAAAGTTTGCTGTTAGTGACTACCAAATTTACAATCTAAAAACAAACTGGCCATTTAGAAAAATCTTTAAGTTTTATACATTTATAATCCAGAATACTGAAAACCTCATGCACCACAGCTTGTTAACATAATACAGTGATATTACAGATCGAAAATACTTGGACAGCTTGAAAGTCTCCTCTTCCAGTGTAATGGCTTGGTGCATAAAAATGAATATTATTCTAAAGCATGATCCCTCAGCTCCTTACTGAAGATTTCAGCTCATTTTATGACACATGATGAAGCATCTTCCCCGTTATAATGTGACAATGGCACTACTGAGCACAACAATTTGAGTCTGAATGTGCCACTGCAAGACAGAAAAAATCTGAAGAGGCAATTCCACCCAGAACTATACAGAGAATGCATAAGAAAGAGGAAGACAAATGATTAAAGATGCATTAGCACAGTCTGAAAAACAATGCTCTCGACAAAAGAACCCTTGGTATGTCTGGTAAAAGGGGAACAGCACAGAGATTAGCTGAACGAGATGGACGAAGAATGTGAGAGATTCTGACAGAGTCACTTTTAAATACTTGAAATGTAAATGTCTCTGTTCAGACAAAAGTCAATTTTAAAACAATCTCTCTATAAAATAAATCACTTCTGAAGAGGTTTTGTACATCTCAGAGAAAAACTTTTCCTAATTAACCAGCTCAAGTATTAAATTGGCATGTGGAGTAACCAAAAGTGCATCAATTATAACCCTGATGTTTTTATTACAGGTAAATTAACAAACAACACATTGAACATCCCCCACACGCTATTGTTCCCCCCCACCAGCTCTCAAAGTTTGGAGCAGTTTTGTAACCTGTGCTGAAGTTACTCATTGCCTCGTGCCACCTCCCAACGCGCAGCTGCATCTGCTCCCCACTCCCGATCAGGAAGTCCACAGAAATCAGCAGTTAGTGAGAGTGATTCAACCCAGGTCACCCCCCTAGGAATCAATGCCTTCAGAGAGAAGCATTTGTTCAGACCAATATGGACCTACCTTGGCCTTACAAGGTACCTTTGTAGAGACGGCCCCAAAGAACACATATGAGAGATAGATCTGTATTTGATATATTAAACTCTGTAAATTATTTTTTTCAGTTCTCATGTCCACCATTTTCCAAAAAATAAACACCACATTGCATCCCCACTGCTACACAAACAAAACCATTTGTTGTATAGCCAACCTGCAGGAAGAACCTGTTTGTGGCGTTGTAAGAGAACCAGTCCTCTAACCTTGAACTGTACTTGACAGGAGCTAACTGTAACAGTCATGTGTATACTGGTTCCTAGCACACGTGGTAGCAGCGTCACTACTGTTTGACAGCCTTCAAGCACAAAAAAGACAGGGATCTCCTGGGAAGAGTCCAGCAGAGGGCTACAAAGATGATAGGGGGCCTGGAGCCTCTCCCCTATGAGGAAAGGCTGAGAGACCTGGGTCTGTTCAGCCTGGAGAAAAGACGACTGAGAGGGGATCTATCTCATCAATGTGTATAAATACCTTAAGTGCAGGAGACAAATGGATATGGCCAACTTCTTTTCAATGGTCTGTGGGGACAGGACAAGGGGCAATGGCCACAAAATGGGGCACAGGAAGTTCTGCACCAACACATGAAAGAACTTCTTCATGGTGAGTGTGACAGAGCACTGGGACAGGCTGCCCAGGGAGGTTGTGGAGTCTCCTTCTCTGGAGATATTCAGGGCCTGACTGGACGCCTACCTGGGCAGCCTGCTCTAGGGAACCTGCTTTGGCAGGGGGGCTGGACCCGATGACCTCTGGAGGTCCCCTCCAACCCCTACAATTCTGTGATTCATTTAAGTCTCTGGAATACCTTATGGACTGCTGAACCAAGTTATCTATTTCCTTCATAATCTCAGAATGAAATGAAGTATTTTTAGAGACTCAAACTGTAAAAGATAACTGCTTTAATAATATTCTACTGAGTTTCTATAAAGATCTAAGATAGAAAGTTTTGATGAAAAGCACACATTTTAAATCTGGTTTGAGGTTTGCACGTTGTCCACATTAACACATCATTGGCCTCTGCAAGGTACATAGACCCTTTAGAATGGTACAAAGCAGTCATATACATGAAAGAGGGCGATCATTTTATTTTAAACAGAATCCATTAGTATTCTTTCAGCTTCTGTAAACCTGAAAATCATTATTGCCACTCCAAATTTGTACTGTGCGTTGGACATGGCCACCAAGAGTACCTCCCTCAGTACAGAGTCACAGAGCCGTGCAGATTCCCAGCTTGATTCATTAGTAAACTCTGCGTCATTTTCTTGTGTTTTCTACAGAACTAGCTTGCAAAAAGTGTGGGAGATTTCAGAAGTGATGAACCACCGTAACCATCCTGCTGCTGCTGCAGTGTATGAATGCCTGGCGCCCTGGTGTTTCTCACAGGGATGCATAGCCCAAAGAAGGCAATCTGAACTGATCAAGATATTCCTGAGGGAATTCTTCATTAAATCCTAGCCATTTATAACTCTAACTCATTACAAGAAATAATTACCATAGCAACCACTGCACACCATGCTTTCGCTAGTAGGAACAACTGTGTCTTCTTGGGGGAGGAAGTAGGAGGGAAACAAGTCAAACCAAAAACTTCTATGGATGTTCAGCATAGCCAGTCATAATTAGATTACACTTTCCTGCCTTTTATTTTATTTTAATCAAAAGGACGTGTTTTCTATACTACGTATGCTGTTTCAAACAAGCGGCAAACATTTCAGAATTTAAGTACGACAAAGCATATCAACATTTCACAAGGCTGTATACCAAAGTCCTTTGGTGCTTTGACTTAAAACAGCACTTCACGTACCCCAGTCTGAAGGCCTCACTTCTGATTTCACTTAGGATGTAAAGGCAAGCTAGGCTGCTGGCTTATGACTTGAGGAACCTGATTTTTGGTTCTTTAATGTTCTTTCTTCTCTGTGTCAGGGCTCCTACATAACTCCAATTTTAACCTTGAAGCTCAAAAGACATTTAGGCACCTGACTCCCAGTACCTGAGAGGACCCAATCAGAGAAAATATAACAACTTCTCAACCATAAAAACAGAAATGGCACTGCCTTAACTGCTGTACTGCGAACACACTATAGTCTGACATGCTTAGATGCTCAGAGCAGTGAAACCACACAACACCACGGTAGATAGTGATGCAGAACCATGGATAGTTAGTAAGTCAGAAGAGTTGTGCAAAATGAAGACCAGAGCGAGTTCAGATACAGGTCTGACATCTTCACTCACATGAGAAACAGAAGAAGAGATAAATTGGTAATAGCTCTGTTGCCTTCAGCTACCTTAGCCATCATCTCTCAAGACAGATGCCTTTTTGCTCCTAAGGATCTCACTGGGAGTTTTGTCATTACCTCCAAATACACTCAAATAGGTGCTTTTGCTGGCCAGGGTTTCAAAGGCTGCAGGACAAAGCATTAAAAGCCAAACTCTAATACTTTGCAGGATATCCCAAAAGTGTTCAAAGAAACTTAGACAATTGTAGAAAGCTAGTCAAATATCCACCTGCTGCTTTCAGTGCCTAGTTATTTCAAAATTGGTTGCTGTAAAGAGACCAGCAGTGAGACCCAGGACTTGTGAGGATGGAGCCGATCACCTACACAGGGAGTGGAACTGCTCAGCTGAAGGTTGCCCAGGCAGTTCTAGTCCATTGTTGTATTGTATATTTATGGGGTTTGCCTAGGAGCAAATGTTAGCAAAATAACTTTGGAGGCTGTGGTCTCTTAAGGGCTGGAAGAGCTTATTTCATCATGAAGTTTTATAATATCAATTACAAATTTCAAATAGCAATAAAACAAAGGTTTTACCCCCTTCTGAGCTCCTCCCACTTGTCAAGCTTTCCCTTCCTTTCTTCAGAGGAAAATCCCTATTCTTTTACTTCACAGGATTAAAGAAGGCAAGAAAGTAAAACCCTAGGGGCTGGGAGACTTAGACTTTAAAGGACTCTGTAATGAACAGCTTCATGGTAGTTAATCACTTTAATCGTTCTTCTCTTTTCTCAATAAAAGTTTCCCTTTCTGTATTCTCCAAGTGCTCTCCAGCCCTTCTCTAATGCAATGCCCAAAGGGTTAGAGTATGTTCCCATGCTGGAACACTGGCCTGGGTAAGGAGCAAAAATCCCTTACTCTTTTGCTGATTTTCTTCTGAAAGCATTCCAGGATTACCAAATTCTAACCGCAGCGCCATGTGGAACACGCGTTTGCTAGCAATTACATCCCTGTGCACGTGTATATGAATATCAACTTGGATGAAAACCTAGTCTTTTTTCATGGCTGTAACTCTATTTAGGAAAAATAAGCTTGAGGTAAAAAGACAGAAATATGGGTCTGAGACCTACTCCAATGGTTTGGACAAAGAGGCAGGAAAAACAAAGTAACATCTTAAAGACTGTTGATTCTTCTATCTCGGAGAAAAAGTAGATGAGATTCCCAGCTAGATGCTACGTGTACCTCTCCGCATTTGATCATCAGTGGTTTTCCATCTGGAAAGGAGGGATTGCCGACTGTAGCGGAGGTTCTTTGGCCTGGTTTGTCATCTTACTGACCTCTCTTTCTGAAGGGCTGGGTTTGAACACAACTATAAAACACTAGTTACTTTCAAGCATTTATCAGTATTAACAGATGATGAATACTGTGCCTATTTATAGATCAGCAGGAATTTGACGGACTGCTATTTTTAAAACATATTTGTTTTAAATCATGCCTTTCTTCAGACCTATTTTGAAGTCTTTTTTAGTTTATTAACTCATTGGAATAAGTGCCTTAGTTCATAGAATGGAAAATAATTTCTTCCCCTCCAAATGCTATAAAATAACTGTACGGGGAAAAAAAAAAAAAAAAAAAAAAAAAGAAAAAAAAAAAACACTCAAAGTTACAGCAGTCTTCTGCCTCCTCTGCCCTCCCCCCCCCTTTTTTTTTTGCTTCTCGCCAGCTACTAACAATAAATGTAAAAGTAATCCTACTTTCTATCTGAAGCTATCTCAGCTTTAAAAGAACCTTCCAAAAATGATTGATGCTATGATTTAAACCCAAAGGTAACCCCTGAAATCTGCTTAGAATAGCAACAAATGCCTAACAATATCTTGAGCGCTTGTAGCAAAGAAATCTAATCTCTGAACTCCTAAAGGTCAAGATTTACTGCCTGGTAACATGGCTCAAGTGTAAATGCTCTGTAATGCTATACTAGGTGATTGCTTTGCTCTCTAGACAATGTCAATTTTGTCCAAGTAGCTGCAGATGTGTCTAGCATTAAGTCAGAATGGTGTCAAGGGCCCTTCTTGAGCAGTACCGGCTTCTCAGAGAAACTGGTCCTAAAGCCCTAGTCTATTAAGACCATACCCCAAAGACAGACATTTAAAACTTAAAGGAGGCTGGAGAATCAAGGTGTATTAGAGCTCTAATGTTTCAGAGTCAGGAAGCCCAGGAGAAGAAATTCTCTGGTGATACAAATGCACATCCTCAAATCACACAGGTCTTCTCAGCTCCCCCACAACCAGTGCAGCTGAAGTAACTTACACCGGAAGAATATTTGGCTCTGAATATTCTTCTCTCTAAACTTTTTCCTCTTGCATTTCCTCAGTAAGGTGCTGCCATGTAGCCATGGTGTCGTAGTTCAGTCTCCTCCCACACAGGTACCCCTGCATGCCCTTCCTACTCTACCTAAGCCACTTATACCCATTACATATTGTAGCTATGAAATCTTACCCTAAAGCTTACCCTTATTCCTAAACCATTCATCATTACTATGACCTGTTCTAGCTACAGGGACACAGTATACAAAGATTTCAATAAATTAAATACTATGTATATGCGTCATGTCCAAGAAAAATAAGATGATGATGAGGAAAGCACACCCCATTTGCCAATAAACAGTTTGGATCAGTCTGCAAAAGCTTCAGTGCCATTAGTTCAAAATGGCTCCAGAAAGCCATGTGAATGTTCCTCAAACTCTCCTGTTTCATCATACCAATACTCGTAGCTGTGTAACAAGGCAGGTTGAACCCTGTTCCAGCAGAGCTTTTATACATCTGCTTACAGCCCTTCCCACGCTGGTGTTACAGAGCAGAGCAGCAACTAGCAAGATACCTAACAGGCCTCAGGAAACATGAAACAGGCCCACTGCATCGTTCATGTCTGCAATGTCAGGAAAATATTCATGCAGAAGCTTGGGATGACTGAAAGGCTAGCTAAACCCAAGGACAACATTGCCCAAGAGCCTGAATTTCAATGGAGACTGAGGTATCCTAGTTAGAACTGAGTCCCTAGCCTCAGTTATTTTCTACTTATTTTTCCCCAATGCTTATTAATGGCATCAGAAGCATCCAACCATGAGCTCCCCTTAGGCAGAGCCATTGTTTATTATGAGAGTGGGTGTGAAGCAGAATGCTCATAGAAACATTCCAAAAATGCTTTCCAAAATCATTTCTTCTAAACATTTATCTGGTACTCAGATAACATTAAAAATATTGTTTGTTAGAAATTAACTTGCCCTGGATAACTTTTTTTACACGTTTCCTTCGAGAATATTTCAAGAAGGTGTTCAGAAGATTCATATATTACTAATAAATATTTTGGTAACTGTATGATTGCATGATGTAGCCCAACAAAACATTTAGCCTGTATCTTATTTCACTCAGCTGAGAATTCTTTGAACTTTACCACAGCTTCCTGGACTGGGCTGCTTTGTGCCATGGTTCCTGTCTGGAATGCTTTGTGCCAACTTAGCATACACACACCTCACATCTGTAACATATTTAGGATATCTACTAGGCTTTTACACACCAGTTATACTGAAATTTAATGTATTAAAGTGGCTGAGGTTCTTACAGAAACACTTATTTCTGCAAGTCTGATGCTTGTATTTCAGCCTTCTTCAAGAGCAAAGAATGTTCTCTCTCAAATTAAACTTGTCATGGAAAGCAGTAAGGAGCCTTTTGAAAAAGTGTTGACAGGATCAGACTCTGTTTATGTGGGGTAACTAAAAAAAAAAAAAAAGTAAAATTCTAGTGCAAACAACAGAGTTTAAGATTAATTACACTTGCTGAGTCTCTGGCTTTAAATCATACAAGTAATTTCACCAGTGCTACTAGAGCAGGCATTCCTGCCAGACCTCACTGTGAGCTTACTCACCTATATCATTTGAAGTAATCCTTTTGAAGTCTTATTTATGGGCGCGTGAGAAGCACGATGCCATACAGCCTCATGCTGGGCATGCCGTCATTAAGCTCTGAATGGCAGCAAATGTAATTTAACTTCTCTGAACAGCATCATTTGGAATAGGCCCAGGAAAACCTAGTATAAAACTAATTTCTAGCAGCATCAGATATGTAAGTATTTACAGAGCTCTTTGTAAACACACCGCAATTAAAAACATTTAATAGAGAGCAAACCCATTTTACCATATGGCAAATCATCTTCAGTTAAGGCAAGAGAGCCTTCGTGTCTGACAAAGAGGGCAAGGGAGACAGACTGTAAATTCCAAATACCTGACAGAGAAGGGGCCCCCAGAATAGCTTATATAGCTTGGAATTACAATAATAACATAGAAAAAGTAGTGCCAGGCCTCAAATCTTTGTCATGGGATACAAAGACACCTGTAAAAATCGCTATATAGGACCAACATACCTTACATGAAAAATAAGTGCTTCAAGCAGCGGGAAGTATGAGTTACAGCATTATCCCAGAACATCACAGGCTGTTAGAGCTGTCAGGAACCGCATCAGATTAATCTCTGATTAACCAGGGAGGTATCACCAGGAGTGACACATGATACAGTTAAACCCTCAAACTCCCTGCAGCAACAATTCAGGTGGTGACCTCAACAAGATTCAAGCGTGGACTGGCAATGCAGATGCAGTGTGACACAACGGAGAGAACAACAAGAAGAACCAGTCTCCTATGCATCAGCAGGTCATAAGCCAATCAAGGAAGAAGGTGCCCCCACTTCATGCAATTGCCAGCCCGCTATAATCAATTTTTCTTTTGCATCAGCACACAAGTGTGCCTGAACAAGCTGAAAGCAAGACTTAGCACAGCAAAAAAAATGCTTCTGGAAGCCCAGTTATGGATCTGCAGTGATTCTGGTGAGCAAAGGCATCTGTTCAAAGTTTTTTTGTTTGTTTTTGTTTTGTTTTAATCTAGCTTTTACAGGAAGTCAGATACTGGAGTTGTCAAGTGGCTCAGAAACACCTGAGTAGTCTTTGGTTGGTTAAATGCTTTCATAACAGGTCAAAGTTGAGTGACATTTTTAAGCTTACATTTGTCCTAAGTGAACCAATATGCAGAACTAATGAGATCATAAACTTCTCCTCCAGTTAATGTGGTAGGTGGAGGATTAGGGAAGCAGGAAGATGAGAGGCTTCCCAAACTTGTGAACTTGATTAAACCAGTTTAATTCATGAATAAAAGACTAAACCCATAATAACAGAGAAATTATTCACTGGGATATGATACTTGCACCGAGGATGGCTTCAGCTGCTCTGCTTGCCCAGTATTCAGAGTAGCCTAGCCTTTTTAAAGTCCTGAGAAGAAACTAAAACACAACTTCAACAAGAAAACTACATTTTTATTTATTTATTTTTCCCCTCAAATTAAAGACAATTTGTCTTTTTTAAAAAGTTGAGTACAGGAACGTTCTCCTGCCACAAACTAACAACTGCAATTTTCTTCATATATGATCTTTATAAAACCATAGGGATGATTTAGAAATGGCTGTAACTGCATCTAGTCTGACAAGTTATGCATGTGTGTTGACTGAATTGCTTCTCTTACTAGCTACTACACAAACGAAATACAGAAAGCACCATCCTGCAAAAAACAATCCCATACCTTGTCTCTAAGAGCAGATGCCATGCATCAACAGACACTGAGGAAGACCGAACAAGCAGTAAAGATGGGAAAAGAAACCTATTTATAGAGCAACTCTTCATCTTATTGTATTAGTTAGTCATCACATACACTGAAGCATGAGGTCCCCTCTTCCAAAATTCATAATGGTCAGAAAATGCCAGTCAGATTAATTTCAAATGAAAGCATAGTATCTACCAAAATTAAGTCTATACATGTGAAATTGTTTGTTATGAAAATATTTTCAAACAATACTAGCTTACTGTAGTGAAAAACGAGCTAAACTAATTGTTTATTTCAAATTTTAATTTCATTATACTAGCAAATAGTTGTGAAAAATGAAAGTGATATATAATCCATGGTTTGTTTTTTTTTTTTTTCAAAAAAACCTACATACCTACTTCCTTCTGAACAAGTTTCAGGGTTGATACAGACATCAAAGGTACCTGGACTCAGAACTGGACAGCAGTTACATTTAAACTTATGACTGTTGCTACAGTAACCCTAAATGTTGTCACGTATGTGACAAGGTTATGTCCCTCCAGCATCTCCCAAATTCTGCCTTGTCTTCAGGCCAGAAGCACACAAGCACTACCACAAGATTACGCTTGACAGCAGAGGGAATAGGCTGGCTTCACGTAAGCTATATTGCAGCTGCTATGCCACAGGCACACACAGGCTTTAATGATCTGTCTGCCTCATGTCTCAGCTTGGAAACTCAACAACCCCTAGAAACCTGAAGCATCCAGGCTGGGACTTAATGGGTTTCTCCAATCTGACTAGTCACAGGACAGAATAAATACTAAGTGTGGTGTAATTCTGGCTTTAGTCATATTGCACACGTGGAGGATGACTATTTTGTGGGCACATTGGGACTTCAGACACATACAGGATAAAATATATGATGAACAAACTCCACACTTCAGTTTGAAAGTTATCCAGTTTCCTTAATACTCCAGTATGAGTCCTTAGCATGGGCTCATGGTATCTCTTAATGCGGAAACAGGCATGTTTACTCACCACTCTTCCCTATGCACTTCTTCCTAAGGGACAGCCAAGTTACATGTCACAAAGTAGCTGGAATTCACACCCAGCCTGAACTAGGTATGTGGATCTCTAAGTCTGGATCATGACAATTGGTTTTCAACAGTCCCCCCTCAGCAGATTTATAAAAACTCATGTTTTTTCTTTCTAATTTCCTTACTCATTTCTTATTTACCTTTAACTGTTGCAGGAAAAGAATACGATACAGCACCCCCTTTATTTGCTTCTTTTTTTCCTATTAACATTGGTTTGAGCTTCATTCTGCAACAAAGTTTGCCTCAAATTCACAGTGAAGACAGTGAAAGGACAGCCCACTAGTTGGAATATGACCTCAGGGCATGGGAATCTCAGATCTATCCCAGACTTTTTCATAACTTCTGATAAATTGGATACAGAAAGATTCTCAAAATCTAAGCTCCAGTCTCCATGCCGCTGCTCCTTCTTTTCTCCTTAAAACACAGATAACAGCTTTTTTTTTTTTTTTTTTTTGGTAGTGGTGTTGTTACCTACAAGGTGCTCAGGCTTATTAATAGTAGTAAAGCACTTACAAGACCAAGCTACAGCAGTAAGACCTTCCAGGGTGAAGCTAGAATACATATACTGCTAGCTGATAAATGATATTTGTTAGTCTTCATCCCATCACCAACACGTGTGGTTTCCTATTCTGCACATGGACCCACACCTTACCTTAAATACAGCTTTCCCCTGATAATGCCCAAACTCTTACATTACACACCCACAAATCATTTATTTGCTTTGTGCTGTGTACCACTGGCTATTAAGGATGGAAAGGAGACCAACCTTTTTCTCTGCTATCCTTAGATTTGAATCACAAACTCCCAGCATGCTATCACAACTGGAATGAGCTAGTCCTTAATTAAACAGAGGTTGAAGCTCATTCTTTAATTAAACAGATGTAAGTGCCTAATCATTCAACTACTCTGAGCATACACTGCATATCATTTAATCTCACCACCCACATGACGAAGGCACAGTTTTCCTAAGACTTCACTCGGATCAAACTGTCAGATAAGCCAGCCTATGCTTTTAACAGAAGTTTTTCTCTTTTGACTGGATAGGCAAGGGGAATCAGAATGAATGTGAATTTATGGAGAGCTGTTTCCAGTGAAGTATGTGTGAAATAGAAATCTTGGTAAGGAGCAGGAAGGAGCCTTGCAGCACACCCAAACCTCTTGCTTTTTCTCACATTCAGAGACTATTCAAGAGGCTACACTATTAAAGACTTCCTAACACCACATATGCCTTTCAAACTACACTCCTGTAATGTATAGGATACCAAGCAATCCTCCTTCAGGCAAAGGGGGTAATTTTACCCAGAACATTTTAAGAAAACCTTGGCTATACATTCATGTTTAGGTATACACAGCTACAAATAGATGTGTGAGGATGTGGCCCAGTTTGTTAACAAATTTAGATTATGGGATATAAATGTGTGTGGGTAGAGAGCCCTCAATTTTTCTAACTTCAGATATCCAACCAGGCTAACAGAAATAGGAACCCAGATTTCCCTAGAGACAGCAATTCAAAGATCTACAAGATGAATCCACCTGCATGCTAGACAGAATCCTTGATGTTCAAAGTGAGATGCCTGACATAAGAGGAGGCAAATACTTCGGTGTATGTACTTTTTGTGTGGCAATCTTAAGCCAGTTACTTTTTAGAGCAGAAGAGTTTACCAGAAAGGATTTTCTGCCTTAAGGGGAAATGGGGAAGAAAAAAAAAATAGGTGAGGCTGTTGGCCTTCTACCCATACCGGACAGATCCAGTTGCTTACAAGAAGGGCACGGGGAAAGAGACTGGCAGATTTCTGCAGATTCTTCAAACAATCTGGCAAAAATGGGATGGATCCCAGCTCAGATTAAGAACTGAACAGAGAGTCAGTTTCAATATTTAGCAATGAAAGGCACTGAAGATACAGACAGAGAAGCTGTAGGTGCACACTTCCATGTTCAATAGTATAGTCATGATGAAAGGAGCCTGCTGATTGTCTCCAGCCTCTCCTTTCCGTTCCTTGTGCCCATAGATGCTGTCCTCTTAGACTGCGCTATGGCACACACTGAAGGTGGCAATGTGCCAGAACAAGTAGCCCCTTGTCTCCCTCATCCAGCGGTTCCAATGTTAGATCTGCATTGCCAGCTATGATGCCTCAGCATAAGAGTTTGTCAGGTGGATGGATGAGGAGAAAGTTTGGCTGAAAATAACTCCCCCGTTCAGAGAAACGGGTCCCTGACGTTCTCTACAGTAATGCCTATAGTAGTAAGAACTAGTAATGAACAGGGAAGGTGTGAGAATGAGGAAGGTTTGGGAAATTGTTTTGGTCTGGCTTCTTGTCTTTATAAGACAAATCCATGATTTAAAATGCACATCCAGTTATGGACTCTTTGTCCATTCCACTGCTTTTAAGCTGTGGCCACACAATTTAAGAAACATAATCATCATTAATAGCAGTTAAATTTAAGTGATTTTAAAGTACAGTGAACAGTCTAGGTCATTCCTTCAGCGTGGTTCAGAGGACACAGGAGATGGTAGCCTCACCAACATGGCAGAAACAAGAGGCAAGAGTAAGAAAGCAAGAACCTCTCCAATTAGCTTTGCCAGAGGACTGGTAATACAAAAGGGCCTGTGCTACTACAGACTAAGACCTGAAGGCTTAGGTACCTGGGATCAGAAAAACTTGTGGAAGTTTAATATGAGATGCAGATGGTTTGCTGTTCTCATGCAGTGGAGGTTGGATCACACATTTTCAAGGTGATACAAGTCCCTTAGCAAGTGTCAAGCTTGCATAGCCTAAGATACAGCCTGATGGTGCTTAGACAATCCAGTAGTGAGTAAAACACATGATCCTACACAGGAGAGAATGTGCAAGGATTAACCACATCAGGAAGAACTGGGTCCCTTTGTGCTTTTATTGTCCAGCTAAGCAGTTCAGGCTTTTGCCCTTATAAATGTCTACATATTGTCTAAACTTTTATGGATTCCTAGCAATATAGCTGATGACTGAATAAGCACAAGACATGCAGTCATCTTTCTTCTGAAGATGTACCTGAGGTGGGAAACAAAAAAACAGGAACCCGTTACAAAGGGGAGAAGCAAAGACATTTAGAAATGAATTGTTCCAGCTCATGTTTTCTATTCCTCATGACAGCGAGGACTCATGACTTGCTGGCACGAGTCTCTCCATAATGGTCCAAATTTTTTTGAATAGGTTTCAAAGTCAATACCACAATCCAATTGGATTGTTTTTTCCCCTATACATATAGCCTTCATAGGGAAAAAACATAACAGTTAAGGATTCTTCCACCATGGTAAATTTACAGTGTTCTTGTTGTTTTGTTTGGAAACTGTAAAGTAAAAAGAAAAGTAGAACTTTAAACTCCACATCAGCCAGAGCTAGCAAATTGCCTTGTGCTTGCTGATAATGTTACAAAGAGACAGGATTCCTGTTGTTAAACTTGATGATCAGCAGCTTTGCAAAGGAACATGCAATAACCAGTGAACTTTCCACAAAGACAGTTTCCTTCCCATAGATCTCCATACATAACCTTTACTGGTCTCAGTAGGATCATTACATCCATTAGACTGTGGACTCAGCACTGCTTTCGCTCTTAAGTTAATACAACTGAGACTTTTTTTTTTTTTTTTTAACTTTCCTATTGGGAAGTAGCATGTGCAATTTTAGTGATTTCTTAGATCATTCCATAAGTAAATCAAATATTCTTTCAAGCCTAGTTATCAAAATTGTGTCCTTTGATACTACATCCTCCATCAAACCGCAGTAATCCAGATCAACACATTTTAAACCTCCACTATTTCTCCTAATATCATTCTAGCAGATAGAGTAATTAAATTTGTACTTTTTTTTTTATAAGTCGTACTCAATAAATCTGAATAAATTAACAACGCATTACTAAGGCTGCTACATTAAATTTGCATAGTGCATTTAATGAATATGCAACTGCAAGTGAAAAGGTCTGCTACTGTGAACCTTCCACATTAGCATAACTACTTCCAGCATGTTTCTTAAATAATGCACTCATTTGCACATCACTGACTTGGCTAATTCTGACTTCAGTCAGGGTAGCCTTGTAATTAAGACTCTTGCTTTAATTTTTAATGAAGTTTATGTTACATCAATCCTGACAGTAATGAGGGGACATGGAAACAAAAAGGCTGCTAATAATTAAATTCACAAACCAGTTTGAGGGATAATAATTCCTGAGGAGAAATTACATGACTAATTATTAATTAAATATTCATACTATTGCAGGGCCATCTCCCTTAACTGCTCTTCTTGTTGGTAATAATGCTGAGATGTGGATGCCTTCTTGCAACCATTCTGATTTTAAGGTCTTTGGTTAATTTTAGTGCACCATTAATCAATATGACACAAAAAATAAAATTGTTTTAATTGGTATCATTTTATTGTTTCTAAATATTACTACAGTTGGTTTAGTTGTGTAGAATTAATCTAGTTAGCCAGTGCCCATTTTATGGGAACATAAATCCAGTTTATATCCATAAACTTCTAATGGCAGGACAACTTGACCTTTTTTTGTAACATTACTGTTTACAGATAATTACACCAACTCTTTAAAAGGTTGTTTAATAGCTTTGCATTCATCACGGTAAAATGAAAAACATGCAATATTATTTAACTCCAGACTATTCTAAGAAGGTCTCCGAGACCCTAATTTACCCCTGCTGAAAAGTAAGCAATATTAATTTGTGTGTTTTTAAGAAATCTATGAGAGCGTACAAACAGATTGAAAGTGTTTGTGCATGGATCCCTATACATCTTTTACACAATTTAGATTACATATATAGCAAAACGAATAGCATTGCAATGACAGCTTGTGCAAAAGATGTCCATTTGTGGCTTTGTATGTGACACAGATCTTCAAAACAATAGTTTTCCAATCTCTTGTAAATACCATAAATTCACCGAGGAATTAGCTTGATTAATCCTAATTTACATCAACATTTTTATCAGCCAGAATTCTGCTTACTGAAAGTATCATAATAAACCTTTAGGATTGCATGTTTATTAAAGGAAGCTCAGCATTTGTAGGAAAGTTTAGCAAGAGGAAAGAAATTATTTAAATGAAGCCTATTAGTCACTAAAGTCAGTTGCGCCACAAATTTGTTTTAAAATTTATGTTAGTGCTTTAAAGAGAGAGCATTTTGCATAGCATAAAATTGATTCTCAAATTATTAAAAAAGACATAATACACGTCCTTTTTATCCTGAAGGGGCATTTGGAAATTCTGAACCAGGGCAAACAGTTCATTTTTCTAATAATTCAAACCAGTTGCTTCATCAAAGTGAAACAAGTCCATCACCATACATGGGGCAATGATTCCCTTTAGCTACCGCTTGTCACATTACTACAATCTGACAGGTTTGTAGGGCATTATTACTAGGTCTGATTTGTACCACTCTATCCCTTTTACTAAATCTTAAAAATCTTTTTAACTTTTCTTTTTTCTCTACTCTCTTAAACTAACACCTGAAGGCAATTTAAATATACCACTCTATAATGAAATACCACTTTCGTTCTCTCTAGAATTAAGATGTCGTTATCAGCCATCTGTTCCTGGGCCTGCTCTCCATTTCTTCCATCAAAGAAATAATTCCAGGCGTGAAACACCTCATTGGAGCAACAATCACCTAAAACTGCTGGAGTGCTGCAATGAAAGGGCGGGCCTGGCTTGTGGGGACCAATGGAAGAAACATTTCAGATCGCTTGGTGTCACTGCATGCAGCAGGTGAGACCTTCTCTCTGTCTTGCCTCCTCCCTGCTTCTAGAAGAAGGATCTCTTCATTGCTCTACTTTTGCTGCCTAGAGTACAATACCTGGGATACAGGACAAACGGCACCTGAAGTGCTCTCAGTTTAAGGGCCAAAGCATGAGTTTAAGGACCAAAGAAATAGGTCCCATAGTTACACATCTTACTGAAGTTCAGTGGATGCTGGACCAGGATTTGATGCTAGCTGTCAGGCAAGCACGACTCCAGCTGTGCTACTCTGCACCTCATCGGCAGTTACACACACACGCAGGGTAGCTGTAGCAACAGAACACAGGCTTTGATTCTTCACCACATTTCCACCAGCTACACAGACCTCGTTCTAGTCAGGATTTCAAAAGGGAAGATTAAAAAAAAAAAAAAAAAAGAAACATTGGAAATACAGGAGGTTGTTACAGGCCCCATGGATGACTACCCAGGTGGGACTCTTCCCTTGAGTTACCACAGTGCAGTATATGACTGGAGATATTAGATCTCCAGCATTTTGCCCAGGAAATTTTCAGGCAGGTACATGAGTACTTACATTCTGTGAGTGTACATGCAAAATCAGATAATTGGATACCCCTGTCTTGCAAAAAACATCAGACCTCCTTGTCTGCTTAGAAGATCAGTAAGATATGATGTATCCTCCACTGCAGATGGTATACAGGACATGGATAGAGCAACTCTTGTATGGTGGATCTGATGCAGCTGGCAAAACAGGTGTATGCATACCTGCTGGATGTCCTGTCCAGGACATCTCTGAACCTAACCTGTTGGCCTTGGTGATTAATAAGATGCCAAAAACCAGAATGGAATGTTCACATGCCTTACATTCATAGAATCACAGAGTCATTCAGGTTGGAAAAGACCTCTAAGATCACCTATTCCATTCTAATAGCACAAGTCTTCCATGAAGGAAAATGGGGTTTGTCTGGGAGAACCTTGCCACATGCCAGCTGTATTAAATAATACCCATTGAATTAAACTAAAACCAAAGTTATTGAAAGGTTAAATTACCTTATGTTTTCTCCTAGATGTATTGGCATTTTATGCATGCTTGCTCTGAAAATTATATTGCCTCAACATACCATTAGTTTCCATGTGCATGACTTCTTATTATCTCTAACACTGCCCACATAATGTTTATTTTTCAGTTTTGAAAGTTTCCTGACATCTTTTGGCTATACGGCTATACCCATTTCATAATGCTAGGTTCCATTCCTCCATGAAAGGTAGCACAACTGCTGAATTTTATTGGTATGCTCATCTTCAAATGCAAACATCATAAAAAAAAAAAAAGTTAACAGAACATTAAGAACTACCCTGAAGTTTGAAGTTATGAGTGGAAGGGGTGAGCACATACAGTCCATGTATTAAAAAGGAAAGGCCAGGGAATTATGAACCATTGAGCATAGGCTTACTGCTTAAGCAATACTTCAACATACAAGCACCAGATGATAACAGATAGTAATGGCTAATAGCAATTTGAGACCATTTCCATTTGAGAAATCCAACATCCTTCTGCAACAGGATGTTAACGTCTTGTGGATAGAGAAAAGACAGTGGATGTCTTAAGCCTTGACTTTGCTCTTCAGAGATAATGTAGAAAATCTCTGCCAATCTCATCAGTGAAAAGGACAAAAATATCCATTAGAGCGTAAACGCAAAAATGGGTAGAAAACCACTCTAGAGAGCAATTACTAGTATTCCACTAGTAATTCCACTTGTCAAAGTGGGAAGTTGTCACACTTAATTCCTATATGGTTCTGTCACACCTTAGTATGGATCAGTACTTTCACTACTGACCTGAAGGGTGGAAGAGGGTAAGCCTATAGAACTATTACGAGGTGGGAAGGCTTACGAATATTCTTAAAAACAAGAACAGAATCCAAAGTAATCTTGCCAGATAAATAAAATACAGACTAAATGGAGATAAGTCCAGGGGAGGACAACCAGAATGAACAGAACATAAGCGAGCCCCACAAGGGAAAACTGAAGAAACTGGGGCTGGTTGTTCTATAGAACAAATTTCCAATAGGACAGAAATAAACACTGCTACTAAGGAAATTAACTTTTCTCAACATCTGTGATGATGGCAAGAGGAAAAAGTAGTAACATACTTCAATAGGGAAGACTATTATCAAGTGTTAGCATTAGTACTGGAATAGATTGTAGCATCTTCATCATCAAGGTGTAGACAAAAATCACACTTGTAAAAATAAACCAACCAAACAAACCACCACTTCCGTATAGCTGATCCTTTGGGAGAGAAGACGGACCAGATAACCAGCTGTTGGGGTTGCTGGATTTCTTCCAGACCTGATTCTGGAATGAATTCAGCTTTATGCACATGCATGTATATCATGTGTACAAAAGAACCAGTGTGACTAAATAACTTAGTTCAAACTCAAGGTCAGGTTTTGAGACACAAAATAATTATAACATTTGGATGATGCTCCTTAAGAAGAGCAAGTTAAAGGTGCAGGGTAAGAGTGTGGGTCATCCCTGTTAAAGGGATGAATGAAAAGGGTGTGAACTGGAATTGAAGGAAGTGACTAGGAAGTGAAATTTTCCTTGTGAACAGGAAGCAGAGAGAGCCTATTTCTCCACTCCTCTTTTCATACTGGAGAAAGAAAAAGTTTCTTTCAGAAAGTGCATCTTTTATTGAGTTGAAGAGAAAGGAGTAAAATTCCAGGAATTGTTAATCTCACACTCCTGAAGCTCAGCCCTAGGCCTCCATGGCTCGGTGCTCTGTTTGCTAGAGGGCATTACTGCACAGGCATCTTTAATTGCACGTAGTGCAAGACTGCGTTAGCTCAAGTTTCCAAACCTTGAGTCCTGCCTCTTTGCTGAGTTTGCCAGCAGACTTGGTGAGTGAGATGGTATGAGCAGCAAGAGGTGAACTACACTCAATTGTTGGCACTGGTTTGCAAAATGCATCAACATATTCAGCCTGGTCCACGTGAGACTTAGAATCTATACTTGGAGTTTAGAATTGCAAAGGGAGAAAACTGCCATTTCTAGTTTGGGACTACTGTACAAATTTTGAAGTATACACTCATTCCTGATGGGAACGAAACATTTGGTTTCAAATATTCTTATGAAATTATTGTTTTTTAAAAAAAAACATTTTGCTCAAAATGATTTGCTTAAATCATCTAAAAAATGTTTCAACTAACATGTCATTCTCCAGCTTGTATTTTGTTTGCATGAAAGGAAATCTTCCAAGACGAGAAAATTTTAATAATCCATTTGGACTTTTTTTTTTTTATGAGAGCTCTTTTCTCCCAAGCATACCTTCATTAAAAAGAACACGAGTTTAGAGAAAACATTTAAGTTTACACAAAAATATTTTTCAACAAATGGAATATTTACCAGAGTTTTCTATTCCCTTATACTGAGATCAGTAATTCTTTATTTTGCACAAAAAAAAAATACTGTAACTGAAATCTTTTTTAATTGCATAATGAATTCATACTTAGATGTGGAGCCATGGCAAGTCCTTCCAGCTTGGGAAGACAATGGCCTGATCCTGTCTGAAAAACAAGGGCAAGAATCAAGCCTGTAGATACGGTCCTCGAACAATCTCTTTGGCAAGCGAATACTTATTTTGTTGTATTTCTTTTAAACAGTGTTTTAGTAAGAATGATAGGCTGAAAGTATTTTAGTAGCAGGCTGGGGTTTTTAATTTGGAAAATAACCTCTAACCAGCTGTTTTTATGCACAAATCTGCCTAGCTTCCATAGAAGTCATTAAATATAGATGCCTGGTAGCACTAAGGTGCACAGCTGAGGTGTTAACGGTAGTCAGAAAAACAAATTGAGGAGTGACAGAATGGGATGATCACATTATTATAAATCTGACAGTGGCACACCACAGAAAATCAGCACCCAAATAATGCCACTCAGCTATCATAACTTCAGCAATCAATCCCTCCAAACACCATCTTTCTGTGCAATAATTCCATGTTAAAAAACTCTTTTATATCTTCATTTTTCAGGAACTGCCATGTCAGTTAAGCTATATTGGTGCTCCCTCCTGCAAGCTGTCAATGATTCCCAGTAACAGCAGCAGGCACTTTGCTAACAATTGGCAGTTGAAGCAGTCTGGCCAGCCTGGAATTGAGGGCTCCAAGTCAGTGAGCACAAGAGTGCCTGGAACAAGAAATCAATTTTAATCTGAACGACTCCTAATACACTTCCCTTCTAAAGCTTCTCAATTTTGATAGTGACATAAAAAAGCATGAGAAGACAAGGGAAGAACCACAGCTCAAGACTTGTTCACAGTTTTTTTTTACTATTATTATTTATATATATTTTTAGGAATATACAGACTCAAATTTAACATGGACACAAAGTAGTCTGGAAACCACTATTTATATTGCTTCATAGCTAAAATGTTACTGGGAAGGAGTAATAACTTCACAGCAATTTAGAGCCATCATTTCCTGTTACTCCACCTCCAGTGCTGCCAAAGTCCTCACTGGTTGTTGAAATTGTCCTATAAAGAGAATTTCCCTATATGGGGAAACCTTAATTATCCACATTTAGGCATGGAATTACTGTAAGTGACCTACTTAGAAAGTCACTTACACCAGATTCCGTTAGCTTTTCTAAAACTGGGAGATTTCATTGCCTTCTCAAGAAAAAAACTGAAGATGTATCTTCCCAAATGGTGGGAAGACAGAGCAGACACAGGCTAGCGCCAGTGGTTGTGTACCATATCTAATACTCAATCTCATCTACAATGAGCCATTTAAAAGCAGGTTACAGAGATATTTGGGATGAACTAAAAAGAACAAAGATAAATCAGAGTTACTGTAAAGTCATCGTAAATTTTCAGTGATATCAAAGGATAAAAAGGATAAAAAAATCTCGTTAGGCTTGAGTTCGAATATAAAAGTAGTTCAGGAAATTAAGTGCAACATGCATCTCACTAAACTATAGAAGGCTTGTTGTCAGGCTTCAACAGAACACTGGAAATTCAAGCCATTTTGACTGGATGTTTTAGTTACTCTATAAATTTAAGATCAGGTGGAGGCAAGCCTGCATCACCTGTTAAGGTGAAACACCTAATGACAACAAATGTAGATTTATTCACATAGTCCCCTGCCACTGTTTAAAACCTGTAATTTTGGTGAGTATTCCTGTTACTTATTTTCCAATAAGAAAAAAAAAGGAACAAAAGATCCCAGGGACAAGTGCAATGAGACCTCTAAATTCACACAAGGAACTCCTGGTTTCCAAAGGGTTCTATATCAGTACAGAAACTTGGTTTTAGCTTGCAAGATGTAGATACTAATATATCATTTTCTGAATATTGTTTGACTTTTACATGTGTAAAGCAGAATTATCTTTTTTTTTAATATATATATAATTACACTCACAGAGCAATAATGGGAATTTCTTTTACCCTTCAACATCATGAGCTACTCAGA
The DNA here is from genome assembly GCF_011077185.1 of Oxyura jamaicensis. Lineage (NCBI taxonomy): Eukaryota > Metazoa > Chordata > Aves > Anseriformes > Anatidae > Oxyura > Oxyura jamaicensis. The sequence goes on from NC_048902.1 coordinate 6,052,804, forward strand.
TGAGAACTTTTTATTACATAATACATGATGCCCTGCTTTACATGTGATATGCTTTACAAAAATCTTAGTCTAATTGTGAAAGACTACTGTTACAAAACATTCTCATCACTGGCATGTTTAATTGAGCTCCTGAGAGGCAGTATCAGTAAGACTTAGGGATAAATAACCAGAGTCCCATTGGTCTCACCAAGAATCCATTGATGTTTCATAAATCCTAGTCAGTACAAATCTAATTGAGTTACCATGCTGAATTAGCTTACATCTAAATGGCATTCATGTCTACAAATGGAATAATTAGAGTCTAGAAAATGGGATATATCAAGTGCTATCCCAAGTGACAACAGCAAGACATTTGTATTCATTCAATCAACTGCTTTAAAAAAGCAGATGTAATACTTGATTTGGGCTTGATGACGAGACAGTGTTATTGAGTCGAGCAATGACACTAGACAGAGAATGTTAACTATTGCTTCATATCTATTTATATTTATTCTAAGAGACTCTTCACTTTGATTCTTTCAGATTTTGCTTTAGGATACAAAGTCTTACATGACTACATAATCCTCATTTTATATCTAGGGTAATGAAATCAGCTACCCTCATTAGTGCTTTTCCATTGCTAGAATTCTAAGATGAATAGCAAATAAATCAGCAAATAACCAGGTTTGCAATATACCTTTCAAAGCTAATAATATTTTTAGCATTTTAGGCAGAATAGAGCAAACAGGACTGCTCATTTTGTCACCTTGCTTAACCGCTTTCCTCCACACGCTAAACTAAATAAGGTACTATTACACATTGCTGGAATTCAGTGTCACCCTGCCAGTGGCATCCCGTGCCACAGACTGACAGTTACCAGATGCCACTACTTGGCTGGTGGGGGTTTAGTTAAATACCAGCAGCTTTTTTCAGAACAAACATAATGCATGGCTATCTCAAACTGTATACAAAGCCAGTATCAAATGAGAATGAATCTTTGCAATGCTGGATAACAGATTCCTTTAATTCAGAAAGTAGTCTAATTTGCATGCATATTTTATTTATTACACCAATTAAGTTTTGCAAATAGTTTGCAATGAGGTCCCTATGACCTAATAATTCACAATTACTCTTGGGATATCCTGCCCACTTTAGCACGTTTTGAATAATATTGCTATCTCCTTGAGAAAAATAATGCATTTTTACATGATGGATTTATTAAGTGTGCACACTTCTTTCTTAACCAATTTTACTCTAGGCAGGGTTACTGGAACTATTTTGTAGGCCTCTGTTGTATTGGTTAATGAGTGCTTTCCTTCAGCTTCCTGTCTGTTCGGATACTTGTCTTCTAAGCTCTTGTGGAAATTCCACGTGCACACCATCTAGATGAGCACTCTGGGTGGTAACACCATATAAATGAATAACCACCACTTTGAAACTGCCGGGATGATATTATGTTTCTGCTGTAACATTAAGCAATGGAGCATGGTTGAAAATAGACATCATGGAACAAACTAATTTCAGTTGAACCTACTCAAGTCTGGTGAACTTGCTTCAGATTTATTCTACAGAGTTTAACTTTCAAGAAAAATGCATCAGAAAAAATAAAATTTCCAAGTAACTGCAACATATTCAGATATTGACATGTATTAATGTGTTTTGTAAGAACAAGTTACCATATAGTTTGCTTTATTTTAATCAGCTTTAAATAAGGAACTTTAAAGCATTCAGCTAATACTCTGCATTTTTAAGTGAGAGTAGCATGGAAGTACAAGGAAATGCCAGTTTTGTTTGAACGCTGTACTAAAAATAAAGTGTTTGTGACACTTGAAGATCATTTAAAAGATATCTTTCATTTCCACTACAAACAACCTAACAAAACTCCCTCTTTATAAGAAAGAAAATCCCTATTTTGCAAAGACAGTTAAGGGAAGACATTCACTAAAAATAATAATGAAAAAAAAAATCAGACGTCATACATTTTGCACTTGATTTTCACATACAGACTTAAAAATCTGCCTATGTTTTTGGAGAAAGTGATTCCTATTGGGAATAGAAATGTGCTCGAGAAATCAATACGCCGCAAAATAATTGAATTTTCTCTTTAAACTAAGTATACGTACTGGTTCAAAGTATCTTGCTGTTCCCACACCTCTGACTTGTGTCTCCCTTGAGTGTTTTCTCACCGCACGCTGGTGTGGTATGAAAGTGCCCAGCACCACGCAATACGTACAGCCAGATCCAGCCTTGATGTGGAGAAGCTGCCTCTGGCAGACAGCAACATCGGCCTCCTAATGCCCAAGAAGCAGCTGGAATCCTGCCACTGACTTCAGTCCAGTAGCTCAGCTGAGTCTCTGCGGGGGCCTATCAGGTGTCCTGTCCCCATCACCTACCCACGGCTGCCCATCACTTTCTCCTCTGCCTTCTCTTCAGAAAATCTCTTATTTCGGATTGTTTTCCCCAGTGGTTATGATCTGATCTATTTTACCCAGCAAAATGCATTCAGTGTTACTCTCCACCTATTTTAACACCTTTACATTCTTTTCATGTAAATCTGAAGATCTTCTGGATAAAATACACATAGCAATGGAAAAAACTAAACAAGCAATTCCCAGATCAGCAAGTACAGAAGTAAACAGTATGCTTTAAAATAATGAAATACATATATTTATGTAACTGTTTCCTTACCACCAACAAACTTTCAGAAGATAATGCTGCAAAAGGCCTACCTCACGCCTTTCGTCAGTGTTAAATACGCTTTGTTGATAGCACAATGAATTAACCAGGTTCTGAACTTTTGGTACACTGAAATTTTATTTTAAACAAACAGGAGCTATACTCACGTGTTTGAAAAAAGAACAACTCAAACCAGAGTGAAAACGTGCAGAGTAGAGGCCAGTTATGTAATGTAAATCTCAAGTGGCTGCCTTCATCAGAGCAACGAGGGCCAAAATGGAACCTCTTGTTGAGTGAGGTGTGTAACGAACAATCCTACAAAACCAGCTTAAAGCAAAGCGTGTTTACAATACTCATACACATAAAGAGAAATAGTGACAAACTCCATCATATTCTAGCTCTCTGAGATTTTCTTGTTTTAATTCTGTGCAACCTCATTAACTCCCTTACAAGGCAACATGCTTTAAGGAAGTGGATAGTATAGGTCATTTTTAGTAGGCATTTATATACCATTGTTAGTTGGTGGTGTAAGGAGGAATGAAAAGCCTAGGACCCACGCTACACAGAATAGCTTGCATTGACAAACAAAATAAGCAAGTAATCTAGCAGATCAGCTTCCTTTACTAAAATCTGTCGATGGAACCACATTTCCCAGCATGAGCACGAACCAACACATAAGAATTGGTACAAAACACACTGGGCTATGCTAGCAGCTAAGCAGCATGCAAGGCAAATTACCAAACCTCTCTTTTCTATGCACCATACTAGCAGAGATAGCAAACGCAGAGTAAGACGTCAATGCAGAAAGCGCTGTGGTAACCATACGAAATCCAAACACTTCTGTTACGATGGAGGAAGGTTTGGCAGGACTACATTTCCCACCATGCAATGTGCAGGAACCTGATTGACAGTTTTAGTAACTACATTTTTCTGACAAGACAGAATTGTGACTCAGGGTACAAGAAAAAAATACCGTGTGAAATTGCTTGCTGTTATTTAAAAGGACAAGACTAAATGATTGTTTATCAGTATACAAAATACTGAGTGAAATTTTCCCACAGGAGTAGCAGCCTGAATAGTATTAACAGTGCTTTAAACTGTAATGAATTCCCAGTCTAATTCACTATGAGGTTTCAATTTATACCACATTTAGAGTACTCCAGGTTCAAGTAATCACTGCAGTAATTAGCTTACTTCCAGTCCTCCAAAATAAACCCACTAATTTTTGCAATCAGCCTTCATTTGGTTAATCACCAGTTTAATTGATTTAATTAGTTTGATCTGCAAAATTAGTCAAGTGTAAATACTGTTTTGTAAACAGAGTTTAGCTCCAAGCTGTAATATAGGGAATTCTAATTCAAAGCTAGAGTTAATAATAAAACCAACACACATGATTTTGTTGCAGCATCCAGCGGTTCTAAGTCTGCAAGACACAAATTTACCCTTTTGTAGATAATGCTATTTTTTATATTAGTGACAAAACTAAGGATATTGCCTCTCAGTTTTATTCTTGACTAATGACTTTTCTACTGTGAAAACTGACGCTGGAACAGTGGTTTTCCTTTCTCTATATTAAGAGCAAATATCTTTCAACATTATTTAGCTTTTGCTTCATATAAGGCTAATAGGTATTTATTAATGAGCTAGACCAAAGGAAATATGTACGGAGAGCTCTGGTAGCTCCTCTACTAACATTGCTTTACAAGGCACAGAAACAAAAGCAAGCGAAGCTAGAAATCTTGGCAGTAACATGCAACACAGAGAAGATCTATAAACAGAAATAATGCCTTGAAATTACAAGCTGAACAAAATTTGGAATGGCACTAGAATCAAATATTCTAGCAATATTCTAGACTTTTTTTTTTCCTGGCTCCACCAGTTATTGATTCTAATCAACACAGAAGTACACATGATACTCAAAAAAAAAAAAAAAAAAAAAGCTAGGATACCCAAATTCACTACGTACACATTAAGCTCTTTGAAGTTATGCCAGCAGATGCAGAGCATTGTTCAGAACAATGCAAATGCCTGCCTGGTAGGCAGGCTGGCAGATACCTACAGTTCCAGAAAAAAACTGGCAAACTGAGACGAACCTTCCAATGAATAGCATTCAGAGAAAGGAAATGCCTGGGCTACACCATATTAACAAGACAGACAGTAAGAGCTTAGATAATAAGAAGTGTCCAATACTGTAGGGAAAATACTTTTCTGTAAATTTAGTGAAAGCACAAGTCTAGGATGTAAGTAAGGGACCTGTTCTCAGCTCTGCCAGGCTGCCTTTGAGTCATGGTCAAGTCATTTAGATTTTCTGAACACCGGTTCTAACTAGGAATGTACATAGGGTTTGTTTCTATCTCCTAAATAAATTGCATCAAACCATCACAGAGAAGGGGGAAAAATCTACAGCCTTGCTACTGAAAAATATGATTCAACTGACAAAACATCAGAAAGCTCTCAGATTATTTTTCTCCATACAAAAATGTTTTCTATTACTCTCAACGTAATGTGTTGTATTTCAGTGGCTTTAACTAACATTGCTTTTATTTTTTAAATAGTTTTGCCCTGTTTCCTGCCTTTCTCTTTTCCCTGAATACAGAAGTATGAATACAACTTGTCCTCCATTTTTCTCCTGTTTTCTCCCATCCTCTTTTTCCAGCTGCAATACTGTAAAACCATTTCAAAGTGAAGTTATTTAACCACCACACTCAAACACGCTGAGACTTCCTTCTTGTCTGAAAAATTATTTCCTGATAGCAGGACTTCTTCCTCACTGCAGAGCTATTAACATTTCAGAGAAGAAAGAAAAAGTGATAACTTCAACTATTGTTGTATTCACTGTAGGAAATGGAGGAGAAGCAATAAAAGATTGTTTTTAAAATATTTCAACAAGTGAAATCAAGCTTCAGTTCACTCTGGTTTGATTTTCTCTTTCACAAAATACTTACAACTTCCTGTCCAATATTTTGTTTGAAGTACTTCATGGGATTTTTTTTTTGATTACCCACTTGGAAAACAAACTAACAAAATAAATCTGGAAAAAATAGCAACTCATCTGAGACTTTCAAGCCTTAGAAGAACATGCCCTTCTCATTCGCACATGCTGTGGACAAGGCCAGCCAGGAGAGCTGCAGGGCAGCAGCTTGCTTGCAGGCTCAGTGCCTGCCTCTGCCGCAGCCACCCCACCACTGCTCAGTCTGCGTTCCACTGCTGAACAACTAGGAAAGCTTGCACCATCTAAACTGGGAAGGAAAAGGAAAGGCAACATCTGCACCAGTTCTTTGGTATCATTTTAAAACCTGTATTATTCATATCTTCTGATGTGTTAATTTGTGCATTTGCAAAAACAACTGAATTCTGTTTTGTACTTGCAGTGCAGTTACCACCAAGGAGGGATTGGGGTATTCTCCATAAAGAGTCCCAGATATTTTTGACCTTCTGATTTGCATTGATCTGTTCTTTGTCAGTCCTAATTATCAATCCAAATGGCTAAGCTAAGCCTGCTCTTCTGCAGAAGATGTATTTATGCACATGAACAAAACCACAGCTCCAGTTCACAGGCAGAAGCGGTACTCCAGGTTAGTGCCGCAGCCCGGCTCCCTCCTCTCACAAGGTGTGCAGCCCCCCCAGCCACAGCGCACCCTGCCCCAGCCCCTCGGTCCCTCTGCAGGACACGCACATGAATAAATAACATTTGCTGGATAAAAATGTTACTTATTCAACTCCAGCCACCAAGCCCTTGAAGAACAGTGCCCTGCGGAATGGATTAGTGTTCTGACACATTAGTTTGTTTGGCGTTTCCACTAGTGCTCCTTTACCAGTGAAACAAACTGCACGCTGGGTACTCATTACACTGCACTGGAGAGGGTTGGATATCTTGTGAATATGCATTAAACTGTGGCTAGATTTCCCTTCACACCGGGTCTGAGCTGAGGCACAAGCACTTGCGAGCAGTGGTCGGGGTATACTTCTGGCACATTGCCACTGTCAGTGAAATATGTCCTTTTCACAGATGTTTCTTATACTATTGGGAACAAATTGCTCATTCATATACACAAAGACATACACAGCAAGACATAAGGTACCATGAAGTAAAAAAAAAAAATAAAAAATAATAATAATAAAATGTTTATATAGCTAGGTAAAAACAAGCTGAAATAAAACCAGTTTGCAGAGTACCATGCATGCGTACCTTAATGCAACAGAAGCCTCCGTTTTTTCTTAAACACAAGTCAGAGATTAGGAAAAACATACAGCATCTTGTACATGGGCTTAGAAATGCAGATGGTAAGTTAAACCAAATGCAAACAATCAGCTTTGTTGGTATATGTAAGCAACATATTAACCAGTTTTACAAATAAATTGCAATTTGTACATTTGTGTTGTATGGCTTTGAAACAGACCTGAAATTGAACACTGGGAAAACTCCACTGATCCTGAAGCCATTTCATGTAAAAGTTACAGCACGTTTCTGAGGAGTGAAAAGTGTCCCAAATGCACAAAGATCTATGTGCTGAATGAGCTGGACAAAAACTCCAGCTTGCACAGGTGTCTTGACGCCATAGATCCCTGCAGGCAGTGTAGCTGATTAGCAATGACCGTTAAGACATTTAAAAGGGTTTTTAGTTTACACTCACATAATAAAGTACTTTTGATAGTTGAGAGACTGGCAGCCTCCCTTCAATTTCAGAGATCCAGCTCCACGATCACCAGGGATGGATCTCCGCACTTGCATGTCCTGAGGGGCTCCATCACCACATTTCTGTGGAAGACAGCAGAGCCTATGAGAAAAGGTTTGTGCCAGGGTTGTGCTCTTACCTTTATGCTATTTATGCAAAGAGCCTGCATAAACCTAGAATGCTGTGGATGCATGATATTTGATCCAGAATAAGTGTTGCTAGTACAAAGTGTATCACCAATATTTTTAATAAATTCAAACCAGCAGAAAGAGTTGCTGTTGGATTAGCAATAGGTATTATGTAGAAGCAGAGTTTTTGTTTGCAATTAGAAGCCGTAAAAGAGCACTTACTGTATCACTGAACTGTGGCCCAAAAAACCGTATACAGCAGCCGTATTCTAGCTAACCTGCAATTTATGTATTTAATAGGAAGACGAGTTAGCTTTGTTCTCATGAGAATAAGAAAACAAGGGACTGAAATATGTTCAGTATTCAGTATTTATGTATATTACTCCAATTCATGTTTTGTTAGAGGCTGATGGATAATTCATTTCCTTATTTGTAAGGTCTCTTAGGCAATCAAGAATAACTCTGAAACAACAACAAATGGATAATGATCACACTTAGTATATTTGATTTAATGCATTTGGCTGCAGTTAACCTATTTGTATCTTTCAACCATATATGAGGAAAGTTTCATCAAAACGAAGATTTGTATGTATTCCTGCAAAGCGTACTACAAGTTCTCACACAGCTCCTAGACCAGATCATTTCCTGTTTTGAAGGAGCAAACATGACTCCAGAGAAGCTTCAAAGCTTACCTGATTTTTAACAGACAATCACAGAAGCTTACATGATGCATCTCTACTCATGAACACTCTGAAAACTGCTTAAAATTAATCCATAAACATAATAGGATTTTAAAAGGGTGCACTTGCACAGGAAATCAGAGCTAAACTTAATAACTATTGTTAAAGTCATGGCAAAGTTTTTTTTCTTCTTAGACACGGGTTGCTCTTTTTCACCCCTCTCCACATAGCATGTGGCATATGATCAAGGCATATGACAAGAACAAATTACAGAAAATATACAGCATTAGAGGCCTCACATATAAAGGAATAAAAGCATAAAACAGTTACCTCACATACATTCAGGCAGTGCCACCAGAATTTAAGCCCCTTCAGGCACAACCCGGCCACATACAATTGCTTATGACCACTAAAACCACAGTAATGCTGCCACATGTAGAGCCTTTCTCTCAGACGCACACACTGGTCTCAATCGCATTAAATCCAAAGGGAAATTACTCACCCTCTGCTTCTGAGCAAGGGCTCACAAAGTTCTTGCATCAAGAAACCTCTCCATGGAAATCATTTCCTTGGAAAAGCTAGCTTCCCTCATAAGCCTAGTTTATTTTACTCCTAAAACACACACTTTCTGTTGCTCTCATGGAGGCTTCCTCCAGGAAGCTCCCGAACTCCTGTTCCTGTAGTGACTTCAGAGCACACTGACACAGCTGCCACACAAACCTGGCAAGTCTCCCCTCAGCTGTAGTAATCACCAAGCTGGTTACACATTATGGCCATGCCCCCCATCACCATCACTGATCAGAGATAACCACCCTAAGTCCCTATACTGGTTAAGTGGATGACTCTAGGGTCTAGAAAAATATATATATATATATATATTTTAAAAAAAAGGTGTGAAGAAGAATAGTGAAGAGAAAGTAATATTTATAAGTCTGCTAAGCCCCCAAATGTTTTGGAATGACTGCTAATTAAGAGCACCTTACTCTTCTGAGTGCCTTGGAGGTTGCACCTGTGCACACCTTTCACAGATGCTGGCGTTATTTGCACCTGCAGGCAGCAGCCCTCTGCTGGGGTATCCGAGCACCAGGTGCCACTCCTTGTGTTTGACACACTGAGGACACGGCAGGGACCAACACAGAACTTTTTATTGGCATGTAAACAGATTTCTAACAAGTGTACATCACCTGACTTAAGGTCTATAGTATTCCTGGAGTCATACCTTATTGTCCGAATTTATTCCTTGCATATTGTCTCATCTTTCACTGACCCATTTCTGTGGCTTTAAGACTGTTAGTTCCAAGTACAGCATGGCCACATTGGGTAACACTACAGCCAAAATTAACAAAGAAACACTTGTGAGGCCATTGTACAAGGCTTTGTATTACAGATTGGAGCAAAAATAGAAGTTTTAATGATAAATTTATTCCTGTATCTCTTCCCTCAGGATTTGTTTAATAACTAGGTAATATCATATGATTGTCATGACCTTCAACTGGAGGTCATTCTGCTGAGACCAATAAGCCACAAGAAGCAAAAACTGGTATTTCAAGATATTAATGGAATCAAGGCCTGCAAATCACTCAAGCCTGACAGACACTTGTGGGAATAATGCAATCCCTGTTAACAGCACCAGGTTTATGTCACTGTATGTGAATATAGTAAACATCAACTGTGAAGGAAAACTTTGAGAGAATAAATTTGTAAAAAGTAGTAAGAATAAATTAAGACAAAAAAGCTACCTGGAGGTTAGTACTTTGCCTACTCCTCCATATGATTTAGCTAAGTTCCTCTAAAATTAAGCCATTATTATTATAATTAACCATAACTCCCCAGACTCTATTTCCCCTTTGTGAGTTCCCTTACCCGCCTTGCACAAATACTGGAATCTGACGATTTAATGTGACTGCCTGAGCAGAAGGAAGCTACAATGCATACAGCACTACTCTGGTTCCTTCCCCTTTTAGAATCAAGGGATTAATCCACAATGAAAACTTTAACAAACAGCATTATGGGACCCAGCAGCATTTTTAAGACACCACTGCAGATACTTAAGCAGTTGACACACATTTGCAATTAGCAGCTTCACTCTGTGTTCACAGCACTGAGGTGACACCTGCACTGGGTGTGTCAGCTTTTCTTTAAACAGCTCTTCGGATCTTAGAAGTCTGAGTCCTACTTTCAGAAGTGACTCAAGTATCTCAAATCCTGCAGGATGGAATGAGGCTGCAGGTACTAACCGTGCGGACATGCAGGCAGAGTAATTCATCATTGCAAATAAGCACCAAAGTGGAATTTAAGGAGAGCAATTGAGACACTAACTCTAGTGAAATCAAAGGCACCGGGCTCCTATGTGCACTAAAAAACTTTTCTTGAAGCTTATGAATGCTTTGAAGCATAGCTATGACTCTAAAAACCTGGACTCAAAACATAGTATAGACTTGGAAAACATTAGCTTGTTTTGGAAGGGACAACCTGATCATCTTCCACATAAGACACACAAATGCATACACACAGTACAGCAGTTACCCATGAAAGAAGCTGCAAGACTGCTCATGGACCTTGGCCCTCCCCATCGATCCTCCAGCCCTTGCAGCAGAACCCCAGGGTAACTCAGCAGACGCTGGCACTCCCTGCCTCCAGCAGCCTGTGAGCCCTGCTGTGGAGTGCATGGTCAGCCCGGGCAGGACAAACACCATGAAACTGGTGGCACATCACTGATGTCCCATTTGCACACACAGCAGCAAAACCTTTGTCATCCCTTGGTTTGGTGACTATTATGGTTTTTTGCTGCTCAACCCGCAGGAGCCTTCCTGACCACAGAAGTCTTCATAGGCTCTGGAAATAGTTTGCCTGCTCTAGGCTCTGACTCCTTAATCTCCCTAGTGAAGCAACTATGTCAAATAAACTTGTTTTACAAAAACTGGTGTTCATTTAATGCTGAGGTACCGCAACCACTCCAAATGCTAAACTCCAGCCAACCTTTATAATGCATTTTCTTCCTTCTTTCTCTCTCTCTCTTTTTTTTTTTTCCCTAGCACCATTACACATCCTTGTATAGCTACTGTGAATATTCAAATACTGTAATTGGAGATGATTTACTTTGTTTTGAATTAACTAAAATTCCATTGTTAAGCACAAATACTGCTTCACTAAATCATCAAGCTTTTAATAGGTCCACATGAGCAGGTTACCGAGCGTGTTAGGATTTATAATGCTCCTGGGGAGCTGACCACTGTGTTATGCTTCCTGCTGCTAGGTAATATGCATGACACATTTCTGGACACTAATTCATTTATTTAATAGTAACAGTATGCAAAAACAGAGTTCAAAATGAGGCTGACAAAGAAGGTATAAAAGTTTTATTAATCCATAGCTAATCAAAGGCCAGTGGAAGGCATATAATGGTGGCATTTACAGACCATATCGAATGTGAATAAATTAAATTTTTGTTTCCTAAAATCTTACTAATAGGATGTATTCAGCTTGAAACATTTATACTTTTAATTACAGCAGTAGCCAATTTAGAGCAGGTATATGGTTGTACTGTACTTAAAACTTTGCATCACGGATCTCTACAAATCCTCTCATCAGCTATTTTTTGAATCTGATTTGTTACTGTGTGCACTGTGTCCATGCTCAGAAATAACAACATTATTTACTTTCTCTCATTTAATTATACAGTGACAGATTACTTCTAGGGGGAAAGGGCACTGAGGGAAAGATGTCTCCTTCTATCAGAGAAATTCCCCTGGAAGGCTCAGCATCATGTCCATACAATATAACTTTATGGCTCCATCATTCAAGCACTTGTATATAGGAGTAAATCAATAGAACTACTCACATGAAAACAGTCATTTCTCCAGGCAAAAGTTTTCACGGGATCACACTCTCAGTTCTAACACGTTATCAATCAGTCAAATCACATGGCAAATTCTGTTTGAAAATCTAATAGTCACCTACTAATGAACATAAATAATAGCTGGCTTGAATAAAAATATAAAGAAGAGAATGAAAAAAGAAAGGGAATGGAATGGTAAAATATCAGCCATACTATATTGGCTTGTGTTTTGAAATGCTCTAAGACTTTGGATTTGACTTCCATCCCAACCGTCCAGAAAATAAGACAGAGGCAGTGCTCTGATCTAGAAAGGGCTAAGATTATTATTTTTTTTTTCTAAATCAGAACACTTCCTTAAAGTCTTTATACACCAGACTACTTTTCACTAATATTGCTTGCAGTTTTCTTTGTGCTTCCCACCACCCCCATCTGGAGTCAAGCAAAGAAGACACTTTGCTGTAAATATAAAATTAGTATTAAGTGAAGGCCAATGCTCAAGTGCTCTGCTGAGCTTGAAGCTTTTGCCCCATAGCAGCCCTGTTGCAGTTGGACACAGAACTCACAGTCTACTGCCTACTAGCTCTATACTTGAACTCTGTCTCTTGTGTAAGAAAGACCTGAAGCTGTCCAGAGAAATAAGCCTCTACAGAATGATGACGTTTATTCTCCACTAAGCACAGCAAATTCTGTTTGGCTACTGCAGCACAGTAAACACAACATACGGAGCAGGATGGATAAGCTTGAGCTTAGCACAGCATTAAAAGTTTTATGTGTTTTGCATTGCTTGTAGCACAAGCAGGAGAGCAAAGGTGCAGAACGTGGCCTAGATCATGCTTTAGACCAGCTGCCAAGGCCACACATAAGGGATGGATTATCAGTCTAACTGGTTAGGCCCAGAACCACGCAGCCTTCTGAATGCCTGAATAACTGCTGTTCTGAAATAGATTTGTCAGTTTGTGTTCTGATTTTTCTTGCTGGTCAACTGACCAACTAATTTCATGCTATGCTTCCATCCACCTCGTTCTTCCTTTGCTCTACTTTTTAAGTTCTGTTTGTTGTCTGGTTTTGACTCTTCAAGAGGCCTTTCTCGTTATGAGTTTGTAGGGCACTTCATACAGCCAGCCATTACCACCTGGTAATTTCACATTTCAATAACACAAATAAAATGATATAATGTCTATGGAAAGCCACCTCCAACCAGGTGCAATAAAGAGTTGAAACTGAGAAGACACCAAACTCTGATGGCTAAACTTCCAGTAAGCTTTGCTCAGCTCAGAATGAGTAAGAGAACAAATAGAATCACAGAGAGAACCATGGTCCAACTCAGCTTCAGGTTGCATAAAGTTGCCCCAAGACCATCATCATTTATTTATACCGGCTAGATGGGCTCTTCTTCAGAACCTGCATCAGCTGAAAGAGGACCATCATATTAGACATCCACCATCTGCCTCTCCGAGGCAGAACACATTGATACATTGAGAGACACATTGACACATTTTTCCCCACGTCTGTCCAGGTCTTCCCTCAGTAGGAACAGAACTGCTGGACAGGAGCGCTCCACACATCCAACTGAGAGGTCTCAAAATTGAAAAACTTGAGTCAAGTTTGAAGTGGACTCTAGGCTTGTCCATTTCTTTTTTAAAGCCTCTGGTTTATAAATAGAGGATGCAATACTCCAGATGTAATTGTTTATTGGCTTTTTTTTTTTTTTTTTTTTTGTAGCATGTTTGTGTCAAAGCATGGAAGGAATAACTCCTCTGTCTGTGATGATGGGTGACAGTGAAGTACCCTAACTTTAGAAGTAGCAACCCGGAAACTGACACAAAGATTCCAGACATACATTTGCTTTTATACATGTGCATAAAGTTCTGTACTGAGAAAAACAGACAGCACCCTCACACCTACTCCAGCTACCTGGCTGCATTTCCGTCTGCCTCCGCTAATTGCGGACAAGGCAGTTAAAGGCCGAGGATAAGTTCCTATGAAGTTCTGAAGAAACTCGAAGGATTGTAAGAGGAGTACTCAGAAGTTACAGTTCTTAGGCAAAGGCTTCAGCTCTACATGGGTTTAGTACAGTTGAAAACCTTGGGTAATTGCACGTTTGTGTTCTTAGCCCGTGGTGACAGTGAGGTAAGATCTATCATGGGAGTATAAATTAATATTTAAGCAAACAAGTTTTACCTTGCATTGGTAACAGAAGTGTGAAAAATTAGTTACCTCAGCCCAACAGCTGAAATGTTGCTTATGAAACTTTGGAGCTGATCTAGGGCCTTCAGTCCCAAAGCAGTGAGCCCACACGTGGCACTGTGGAGGAAAGGGAAGGATGAGTGTGGAAGACATCCCCTAGTTGCTGTTGTGTCAAAGGGGATGCGAGCTCTAAATTCTACCACACTTCAACTCCTGTAATTTCAAGAGGGAGAACAATTTTGTCTAACAAGTCTCCTCGCCTGAAGCAAAACCTGAAATAAGATCAGCTTTGAAGAATTTCATTTTAGACTATTGTACTTCACATATTTACCTTCTGAAGACAAGTGGGATTTCACAGTAGAATGCCAGGAACAGGCAAAAAGTCAGGGCATAACCTAAATTTATTTCCATGGGTACTGCTGATGCACTGAGGTATCTCAGTTCATGACTCTGTCACAAGGACAAACATAATCTTTCTGGATAAAATTAGATTAAGCTTCTTCAGTCTGCCTCAGAGTGACAGTCATTCTTTGCAACAGGACACAAATTCACCAACTGCATACCAAAGCCAAGTAAAGGTCTGATTTCAACTCTAGCACAATAAATATTGCAAGAAAGGCTACTTTTAACAGCCAATGGAAAATTAAATTTAGACTTCAACATGTATTGTGGATAGTTCCATAAAAATCTTTAGTTTCTTGGCTGAGGGGTTTGCTTGCTCCTAAATGAAGTCCTGTCTTTATTCCCAATTTTTTCTTTAAAACTCTTTAATCATTATTTGAGCTGTCAAAGACAGCAGAAGTCCACTGACAAAGTAATTGGGTATACATTAAGGTGTATAGATCAGGCTGAAGGCCCAAACAGGTTATTTTGATTTTAATTTTCATTTTAAGGGAGATCAAGTAAAACTAGAATTAAAGTGGCTTTACTGTTCACATCATACATACAATCAACTTGCATTCAGAGCAGCCCGGCTGTACGGGAGGATCAGCAGTCGCTGCAGGCTGTACTGGGGAAGCCTAGGCAGTATTCACAATGGATTTGTTCAAGGTTTACGTGCAACAGCAGTGCATGTTTGAGAGATCAAGTTATCACTGCCTTAAATCCCCAATCATGTTAACATACACTTCATAAACCAACTGGACAAGCAGACAACATGGAAAGCCTAAAGGTTAAGCACACATTATTGACCTCAAGGAAGCTGTGTTCTACAGATCATTAAATATGTTGTGCGCTTCTGTTTCAGCTGGTCACGCTGAAAAGTGCCCTGGGAACATTATTTAATGCTTAGATGTTCTACCTACATTCGTGTGACATAAAATCAATACCTTTCCCCTAACCTTGCTTGCTTAGATTATTCTCAGCTATCAGCTGCTTTTTTAAACCTTAATGAGATTAATCAGTTGCATGCATGTGTAGGTGTCCACTCATACATTTTTATGACACATCAGAGACAGGGAACTCTTCTTCACATACGCTCCATCTATGTTGGAATACCGACTACTTAACCCATGAAACAGTAGACACATTGGAACAAGGGATTCTTTTATTTATTTTGTACTTATTTTTGTAGTGGCAGCTAATGCTCTGTTGCCCCAGCGAGGACCTCCCTGCAGGTGCAGCACCTTCTGGTCTGGCTGTGCTTCCTGCCCTGAGGAAGCACCACATGCAGTGCTAACACACACCGTGCCTGCTCACTGCGGGAGGGAAGCGAATCTCAGAACGAGACCATTTGGGAGTTCTGCTGAGGACGGACCTCAAGGCCCCACTGCTTGAGGCACCTCTGCCTAACTCCTAACACCTCTGCTGAGCGCCAGTGTCTCACAGGAGAAGGCTAACAGCAGCCCTTCCTGTGCATTTCAGGTCTCTCGTCCCATGAGCCCCAACCCAAGGCTAGGATTTATGCCACGACACGTGCTGAATCCTAGGGAAGAAGAGAACAGACCATCTCAATCAGTCTCTTTGTAACACAGAAGTATTTAACAGATACCAAATGGAATAACAGAACACCTGAGTATGGTACGCCCTCGTGATATCTACTGTTGGTTTTCTTTTTTCAGTCTGGGGATACTCAAAGGAAAAGGAAAGGAAAGCAGCAGTGAGCCTTATCTGTGGGCCATAACATGCAAAAACTGCTCTGTGAACAGTGCCTGAGAAGATTTTGGGATACTTTTGTCAGTAGTGTTGTTTTTGTTTTGAAAATGGCTTTCTGACAAAAAACTTTTGCTTAAGTGTCCACTTCTCTAAGAAGCTTCTTCTTGAGAAGTCAAAAAGCTTTGTCAGATTTCATGTACATACCAAATTTACAAATAACCATCTAGAGGAAATGAATGCATACATACCTCAGAAGTATTGGTATTTTACTAGCATTAAGTCCCAGGTACTAAAAAACATTCATGCTGAAAGGCTCGATTTACCTTCTAAAACCTGAAAGCTTCAGATACCGTATCTAATCCAATGATCATGCTTCTATAGTATAGCACCAGTACCGAATACCAGCTAAATGAGGGGAATAACAGCAATACTGGTTTTACTGATTGTTAACACCAAAAACCAGTAGCCTGGGAAGCCCAAGGATGTCAGGATATACTCTACACAGGCACAGCATTTGCTACATTTAAATGTCCAATAACCAAACTCAAAGTATTCCAAATCTAAGTCTGCTCTTGTGGGATTAATTGTACTTTCCTTAAGATGTGTCATTTTGATGTCTTCAGAGTCTCTAAATACTCAGGGAGATTTTCACTGATATTTAAAAATTATGTTGAAGCTGCTTATTCCTCAAATCCCTTCAGTTTCTCACTGCAAGAATATCAGATGGAAAAATCAAGAATACTGATTTGATGTCAAAAACAGGAATACATTGAGATTAGCACAGAAACTACCGTGAGTCAGTACTTTGCTCTGGAGATTAACACATGAAATCAAAAGCAACTAACAGTGTGAACAGAATTGCCTGAATTCACACTCTTTCTGACACATATAGCTGCTTTTGGAAAACAGCACTTTGGTCTCCTGGCGGATGCAGGGCAGAGGAGGATGAGAAGTCACAGCCAAGTGAACTTGAACAATATCTGGTCTATAGGAAATGTACCCACATTTCTGACTGTTGAAACCTTCTGCACAGAGAATCATTTCTCTAGTGCAGGAAAGCCTTAATTACTATTTCTACTTCTCAACTGAAAAGCTACACGTGACTTATTTAAGGATTTCCCTGAATGCCAGCAAAGTTGTGTCTTACTTTCAGCCCGGATACCTGTTGTCTTGTCAACTCCCATTTGTTCAGAGATATTCTTCTGTTCATAGTGCCATGCCAGACCTTTGCATGGCAGGCAGACCCCAAACGGCAACACTGTCAAACACATGAAGATATTTCAAAGTACAGACCTTGTCTTAGATCTTGAGGGACAATCATGATGATTAATAAACCTGTACTATAAAGCATCTGTCAGTTCCAGTGACCCACATTTGAGCTGGAGTGAACATACTTGAAAAAAAAAAAAAAAAGGTTAAAGGAGAGTTTTCTGTGTAAAAGTTGGCCTATAGAGTACATGTTTGAGACCTCTTAAAGATTCTGTATATATCATAGCAACTTTCAAGCCAATCCATGAAAGCTCAACACCATTACTGCAGCATCAATCTTTCACAAATGTATAGGTGAATGGAATCTCTTCAGTCAGGTTCAGTAGGAAAAAAAATAAAACTCCTCTAACTCACAAGGAATAAGCATTAGTTCTTCTTTATATCTCTTGCATGTTGTGCCAGACTTGATTTTCCCACACAACGCATAGTAGAGTTAAACAAAGCATGACGTGTAGTGGTCACCACTAGCATATTATCCTTGCCACTCCCATATTTTCCTACCATTTCATGGATTGTACCTGAACCCAACATTGGACAAAACTGAAATACTGTTCTCCTGGGGGGGGGGGGGGGGGGGGGG
>NC_048902.1:6071010-6090506 GCF_011077185.1 Oxyura jamaicensis
CCCCCCCCCCCCCCCCCCCCCCCCCCCCCCCCCCCCCCCCCAGAGTCCATGCAAAATAATTCAAGTATTACAAAGCTTATAGGAAAAACAAAACAGCCTTTTCAACCAATTAAATAAGTAATCAGCAAGTTCAGAAACTATCAATGCATGACATGGAAAGTTGCTTGCCTCCATTAAAATTGCACCCAGGTTTAACAGAAGATCCAGTAATTGTCTGTAGGGACTGTTTATATTTCTGCTGTTTTTAAACTTCACCCACAAAACTAAAAACCCATAGAAGAGCGATCTAAGAATGATTATAAATGACACTCTATGGTCTGTGGCCATTAAACACAAAGATATTCTATCAGTATCAACAACACAATGATAAATCATATGTCACCTCAAAAAGATTGCACTCCAAATGAATTAAAAGTATATTACTTACTCACGTAGTAAAATTCCATGGCACAGCTGCAGAGGATCTATGCTAAGTATCCAGTATAATTTTAAATTTCCAAAGAAAATTGTTTCTTATGATTACTGATAGATTCTTGATTTTAGTTAGTGTTAGATAACAGCACTGCCACATACTGCTTTGGTGCAGAGAACTTGGTAATGATATCCATTTTGCAGCAAATGGACCAGTACGTCTGTATCTGTAGCTGTCTATGAATTCAGAGTATACTTAATGCTTCAATATCAGATGCCAGGAACAGTCACTGGAAACATGATACAAATGCAGCAGTCTCCAGGTGATAACTATTATTGCAAATGGACTTCACTATCTGAAATAGCTCAGGGAGTTTTGGAAAATATTGGTAAGGTCTAAGACTCTACTGAGGTGTGAAGTCTGCATATGTAAGATCATGACAAGAACTGGATGTACGTCCCTGAAGATTCCCCTCATTTTGTTTCCATGACTGACTACTTGCAGAATCAGGGCCTTCCCACAGGGTCAGTGTGTTCGTTTCCAATGCCTGTGAGACTACATCCTGAGTCCTAGGACTTGCACTTCACGATGGGTATCACTGGTAATAGACCCTGTAACCATGAAGACGCTGCTTCTCTGAATATTCATTTCTCATAGCAGTCATTAACTTTCAGAAGTGCTCTGTGTCACACAGCCAAGAAAATGCAGCCCTCCCTCAGGACTTTGGCATCCAAACAGAGACATGTCAAAATGAAAAGAAAAAAAAAAAAAAGAAAAAGAAAAACAGGAGGAAGAAGAGAAATGCAAAATGCAGGATACAAATATGAGATTGAGTCATCTTAAAAGCATTATATTGGTCTTGTTCCTATATCCATTCCTGCTGCTGTTTCTGCCTAAATAAGCATTGCATAGGGGTGCAACGTTTATTTGGTGTAAGAGCAATCACTCCATGTAATTCTATTTCAGATACAGTATTATATTTGTACAGACAGATACATATACACACCTTCACACACATGAACATTACCAGAGGATCTGAAAAATGACTCTCCTGTCTAGGTTGTCCAATACTTTCAATTTTAAAGAATGCTGATGGCCTCTCCTTTTAGAAGTTCCCACACCTCTTCATGCAGAAGGTGTTTGATATGCAGCCCTCCAGGTGGTGGAGTGCCTTTTCTTTGTCTTCTGCACTTCCATTCAGATTTGACAGAGATACAAAGTGCAGTACCACAGTTTCCCCCTTCTCATTTGCTTCTGCAAAAGGAGTCTTGCAGCTTGTCCAAGCCCCCGAAGCTCCCAGCAAAGGCTTCTTATCACCAAAGGAACTGCAGCAGTTGATACTGCACTAAATCTACCCAAGCCACAAAAAGCAGAAAGAAACCCTATTCCCTCAACACAGCACTGACTTGTAGCAACTACTGCTCCTCTACTCAAGGTAGCACACAGGGTAGTATAATCCTCCTATTGTGGAAAGAGGGAAGAAGGCAAGCAAAGAAATCGTGGTTTCATCACCTTGCCTCCCTAAGCATCCATCACTCCTCTTCCACTGTCCTATACTGTTCCATCCCATCTTTGGATTCTTCTTTCTCCTTTCATCCTTCCTCATCTCCAGGCCCAGCAGCACACAGGAGGAATAGTTTGCTGCATCTCAGCTTGTTAGCAGAGGCACCAAAGGAAGTGAAGTTCTGTTAAGCCCCACATTCATCTCATGCTCTCCGGGAAATGGCCAAGCTTTCCAGATTGTTTCCAGATTTATTGTGCAGTAATTTCAAGTAGGCTGTCAGCTCAAGAAAGCACAGACAAATCAAAAGGCCACCTTGGGGAAACGTACAAGCAGAAAATACATCCAGGAAAATCCAGAGGCATACCAGCACAAGCACAAGGGCCTGTAGTCTTTGGAGAACACCTCTGCACAGTGTCTGCAAGCAGTTCACATCATGAGTCCTCAGTCTCCATGTTGGTTTGCTGCAAACAATTGTGAAATCCAGGGACAGCAATAATAACAGTGTCTCTTCTTTCTATTCTACTGGCTGGCTCACATGTAAGATGAAGACAACCATTGTTTTGCGAGTCTGAAAATTCAAGGTGTGCACATTTACGTACTAAATGTAAGAGAACAGTTACTACCCAAATGAATATCAGCTTAGTCTCACATGATTTCACTTTCTATTTTGGCTTATTTATTCAGATTTTTAATTGGGAAATACTTTAAAAATCTTTAAAACAACTTAATTACAAAGTTAAGCACAGAAAACCTAGCCCCTTGTGGCTATGCACTGTGATGTAAAGGAACAAGAGAACTGCAGAAATCACAACAACTGCATTTCAATTCTGAAACTTTGATTTCAGTAGAGGTAACATCAGTGACAACAAAGCAAAACAAAAATCAAATGAGTTTCCTTTTCTCAACCTAACTCCAAGCATACTGTCTGCACCCACAAATATCTGATCTACTTTGTCAGGGCTTGAATTTGATCTACAACTTCAGGAGCATCCCTGCTGGCCTACCTGGGGCCAAGGCAGGGGCGAGGAACAGCACGTCCTCAGAACTGTGCAGAGGGTCAGACTGCTGGAGCACTCGCAGCCTGTAGTGAGAAGCCTTGATCTTCTTTCTGCCATGAGCAAGAACATCACTGAAGCATGAGGTAACGGCACATGCTTTCATAGACTGATTTCAGTAGCGTAGCAAGCTTCAGCTACTGAGGAGGAAAACAAAGTATATTCATTTCTTAACTTTTTTTCATGTCATAATGGCACCAAATCAAACCAAAAATGTTGGTCCCATTTCAGACACATCCTTCAATTTGTCTTGTTACTTGACTCTGTGGACTAAACCCTAAGCACCTTCTTATGAGCTTTTCAGTGAAGGGATTTTACATGTTTTTTGAATGGAGACCATGGAGAATAACAATAATACTGCCTCTTGAATAAAGGCCACAGTTTAATCACATGAAACATTCCTGGGGAAATATCCATATCACAGCCGGTGCATTATAAGAACAGGAGACAAATACCAATCCATACCTCTTCACTTCAGAAGGACTTGGGATCAGTCTGATATTCATATAATTCTATAGACGTATTACCTACTTTCCTTATAGCCACAGAGCGGCGAAGAATGAAGCAGGAGGCTGAAACAATTACAAACCTACTGCAGAATCACTGTAGACAAATACCAAGTTATTGTGTGCCTTGCGTATTCTTATATAAATAAGATCAATTATGTTATTTTTACTTTTATACCTTAATAGCAAAAGGACACCTGCGGCACAAAGAGGTGTCTATATACAGGAGGAATCCACCTCCCTTTTCATCCTGTGTTTCCATCACTCTCTTCTCTTCATTCATCATCAAAGCCTGTCTCCAACCCTTGCAGACACCTTCTTGACTCCACTTCCCCACCCATCCTCACTTCTCAGAGCACAATAATTTCTACTGGTGTCTCTCATGGACACTTGTTAAAATTCCTTTTTGTTTCCCTTCTCAATTCTCTCCCTTTTCTTAATGGCTTTTCACGGATATCCCTGACCTTTCAAAGCTGCTGCCTTTTTGTCTTTTTATGAATATACTCATCTCGCCCTAATCATCCCTCTGCCTCTGAGCAGGGCCCTGGGTACCTTCAGCTGCCGCCTGCAAAGCCTATAGCAGTCTGCCAAGGACCCCTCGTGGAGCTTGGGGGAAGTGGTCAGTAGGTCAGATAGTCTCACACAAACAAACACCCAACCTCGGTTCTGAAAAAGCTGGCAGGAAATGTCTGGGTGAAGAACATTCCCAAAAGCAATAGCACCAAGTTGGAAATGTCATTATCCTAACCAGGCCTTCCTGAGGCATCCTTCCTCTTCTGGCAGAATTCCATAAATACACTCCGCAAGGTCACTGGGAGGATTTGCCTGGCTACACTAAGAGGGTCAGCGATGCAGTAATCGTCCCACAATGCTAGACTGAAATCTGCACCTGCAGCACTACACCTGCACAATTCAGAGACCCTCGATGCATGAATCCCCACAAAGTCCATCTATAAGCATAACCTTTAAATTGTAATTTTAAACCAGCTTCTTCTCCACCTGTTTTCTGTTTGCACTGAATTTTCTCCCCATCAACTGTAGGCAGTGAATCTTCCTTTAGAACAGGGCAATATTTATTGACTGTATTCTTTGTTCACATCTGTCAGACATGGGAAGTCACCACTGCTTTACAAGACGATCAGTTTTAAGTAATGCCATTCATCACAAAATGGAATAGTGTGAGCAACATTTCCTCAACTGCAATGAATTATACAAGGGTCAGCAAGCTGGAGTCGCGGTTGGCAACACAAACATTGGCCTCAGGTAGCAAACCCATCTTTCCAGCTGTTCTCATCCATATGGGTTCAATGAACTGCAGAGAGTACAGGCCTCTGCTTATTGAGAGTATCTGCTGGAACTATTTCATCTAACCAGCATCATAAAACAACTATCAGGTAAGGTGAATGCTATTCATCTAAAGCTCATCTGGTAGCCAACTGCTGACAGAGGGGAAAATAGAGATGGCAAAGCAGCCGCCAGATGTGATTAGGAAATGCAGGTGTTCCTCAATTTCAAACCCAAAGATTAAAACCACAAGAAGTTGAAATAATATACCTGCGGTTCACAGGCATCTGGTCACCCCAACAGTACTACGCTTCCTGACAAATCATTTTCAGGACTCCTCCGCGTGTTTCCTCATGACTAGCATAATGCCCTTTCAATGTACGCCAAGCAGATTTGTTTGGCAGCAACATAACTGTCATATGTCATGTTCTGCCCCTCTCCCCCCCCCCTTTTTTAGTGGGTCTGGAGCAGAAGACTTTGTTTACGTGGTTGGTCTTGTGAGTAAAACTATCCTGTGACCACACACAGAGACGTTACCAGAGCCCTTGCTAGCGTACAGGGCACACACGAGGCACTACTTACAGCTTCTGGTACATCTCAGGATTCTCCAAGACTTCATTTCTGGCAGTGGGCTCTGTGATACGTAGTTGATCTAGGTGGCATTGCTAACACTGTCAGCCTTGCATTCAGCCTAACAAAATCAATTCCAAGTTAAGCAGTTCCCAGAAAAGAAGCTCACAACAGAAACACCAAAGCCCCAAACGTCACTCGGTAGCACACTGATCAGTTTTGAGTACCACCACTGGGCCAGTCTGCTCAGCCCACCAACCGTAATATCTTAAAGCATTCACTCCAAGACGGACCTGCCAGAGACCTTCTCTTTTCCTAACAGAGACAGACAAGTGTCTTACCCAGCTGCCTCTCCTTTGGAAATGCAACTTGGCTTGTTATTACATAAAGAATGCAAATACCCCCCCCCCATGCTGTACCAATGGATTGTAGCACAGAAACAATGAAATTAAAGGCTGGCTTCATGACTGTAGGTATATAATATTTGATTATTTTAGATGTTTCCTAGGATGAATTAATATATGTAAATATATGTTAACAATAATTCATAATATTTTAATAAAATCTTTTTATTTCTCTTGGCTCCTTAGAAGTGCAGTCCCAGGTGTCCTTAGGGTGGTGGATGTTTTGTTTTTACACTTTAAGGACACACAAGGTTATACACTTGACAGGCAAGGAAGCACAACTATTGATATATAATGCAGATAATGATGCCAGGCATCCTTTGTCTGCTATCATTCCCAGTTTTTGCTGGGAGCACTGTTCATCAACAAAGTGACTTGGTATCAAGAAGGGGATTCACATTTTTCAAGTTTTCTGCCAGCTAGCTATTCTGGGAAAGAAAAAAGTATTTTGATTTTTTCTCTAGTGGAAGATTAAACAGTGAAGGAGTTTTTACTGTTGTCAAATTTTGCATTAGTAAATGGAATCAAATCACACTACCCAAGACTCACGCCTCAAGTGAACTTTCTCTCTGAAACTACATCCCCAGAGACATTTTTCTCCACATGGTCCTCCTGCTTGTTCAGGCTGTGAAAGTTCGTCAAGTTTAAGGTGACCCTCTTTGGAAATAAAGCACCAGGATGTTTTTGTGATACAGTTCTGTAGCAGCGTTTCACAGCTATTATATAAGAAACATTTTTCAGTGCTGCAGTTTCATCAGGGGCAGGATTCTGGCAGAGGTGGGAGGCAATCCTGCTTCCAGGACTGCAGAAAGCTTTCCCAGAGCAAAGCAGTGCAAACAAGTCCAAGTGTAACATGGCACTTTATCATCAGCTTTTAACCTGAGAAGGAGAGTAGCCTAGCTGGAGCATCTGGGCTGCCGTCCCTTGGAGCTGAACATGTGTACCACGAGTTTACTTGCTTTCAGAAGTACAGACCAAGTCCCCACTGCAAGATCAGACTTTGGATTTCTTTTCATTTTCATACTTTTCCTATACAGCAGCTCACCCCCCTTCACTCCATCAGAAGTCCACAAGAAATATTCCAAAATAATATTTTTATTGGATCCATCTCTGCTCCCCTACTACTCTACTTAAAAAAACAACAACAACAAACACCAAACAAAACAATCTACCCCACAGTGAAAAATATTTACACCTAAAGATTTGTTTGCTTGCAAACCTAAGTGACAGCTTGAGAAAGATGCTGATATTACTGAACACTGACATTTCAAGCTTTCTTCTCTATTAAGTGAAAGTTTCAAAACACTAACATCTGTAGTAAGCATAATGGAACCCAGGAAAATTTTAATAGACATTATATGCTTCCCCCCACCTCTCTTTTTTGCAGCCTGTAAAAAAATGCCTATCACAGTCACTATATACATTAAGTTTGCCTATAAAGTTCCCATAGCTTCATGTTCACTGTGCCATATTCAACAACATGCATGTATCTATTAAATCTGCCCAGCAGCATCAGGGCCCCAAGCACAGTTAGACTGGCAGCCCGTTTATTCAAATGACACCCAAAGCACCAAACATGCCCATTTCCCCAATCCACTCTCCGTGCCATGAACTTCAAGGGCTGTGCTGCCTTCACCTTCTGTGGGGGGCTCTCCTTGAAGTCCACAGGAGTGCTGCATGTGGTGCTGCTGTCAGACCTGCCCCTGAGCATAAGTAATGCCTTGACACATGCCCTGACATTGAACTCTAAGCTCCATACGACAGATAGGGAATGAACCCCAGAGCCAAGCATCCCTGTCCTGACTGCCATCATCTTGTCCCCAGTCTCCTCTCAGTAAGAGCCGTGACAGTCAGCTGTGCTGCCTGCTGCTCTGCCATCTGAAAGCAGCAAGAGCCAAACTGTTTCCTGACCCGTGCAAACCTAGGCACAAAATCCAATCACAAACTACACATGGAGAGTCACCGAATCCTACAGGGTAACAAACATCTATGAAGCCTGACTTGGATCAGCTTGAGTGAGGAAGCAATACCAATTTTCTCCTATTTCCAGACTCTTTGGAGCAGCGGACAGTTTGAGAGGAACTGACTCTTCCCCAGCATAAAAACTCTTTGAAGTTCCTGTAACGTGAAAAATATTATTTTCAACGTTAACACTTGGGCAAGAACAAGCTTTGTTAATGCACTGAGTAAAGAAATATCACATTAAGAGGACACACCGTGTATGGAGGAATTCTCGTGGGGGTAAACTTGTCTGATTTGTCTGTTTACACCAGGTAGTCCGATGAAGTTACTATCCCTGCTCACAGGTCTTGTCTTGCCACAGCCCTCGGATCACCAGCAAACTTCTGTTTCTCATTTTACTTTTTATTTTTCCCGCCTTAGTGCAGAAGAAGGGAATCTCCTAAAACTGAAAATGCACAAAGGCCATTTGAGACCATAGCTCTGTTTAAGACAAGGCTTGCCAAGTGTTTTCATCTCTGGGATTAAATTTAAGCACATTCTTGTAAGGCATTTAACAGATGAACTGATTAAGCACAAGTCAAGTTGCTTTCGTGACTCAGGACTCCAATAGTCACTTTGTGAAAACCTGTTTCCATACTTCCATCCCTCTCTTGCAATGTCCAGTTTGGATAATCGCTCCTGTGAAGAGGGGTGACCTGCATGTGGCAACCTGACAAGTGCCAAGGTAAAACCTTCACACGCAGGGTCTGCAAAACAACCGAGCCTGTTCAAGCTGTAAGATGCCCTGGGGATCCTTCCCAGAATGTGTCAGACTAGCTCTACCTTGTGTTCCCAGAGCACAATGCAGATTCTTTGATGAGCACTGATGCACAGGCTCCATCGTAACCCAGATATTTTGTCTGCATTCTCAAGTATGGCTGTAACACCAGGCTGAATAGCCTCTGTACTCCACTTCATGAAGAGATGACCCTTTGGGCTCCAGAAAAGGCTTGCTGAGAAGAGCTTAAAATGGCTTTTTTCTACTTCCAGTCCCTTGGCTTCTTAGGGCTACGTTACATTCTGTCAGCACATGCTGGTGGCCCCCTCCAGCCTCCTCAATGCCTGAGCCAGCCCTCGCAGCTCTCTGAACCGAACACGGGCAGCTGGGGTGAAGGCTGGAAGAGGACAGGCAGCTTTTAACGCACCGTGAAACCCAGGCCACACATGCAGGGCTAGACAATGCCAGCGGGAAGAGTGCGGCCCCTTCAGCCGACTCAGTTAATCGGCTCCTACCACTCAGGGCCCTCGGGACTGCTCTGGCCACATACAGGGGACTGAAAATTCAAGAGTTCTGCCTTCCTGAACAACCCCAATGGCCTCAAAGCCTTACCTAGTGCAGTCCTCAGAGGACTGCTTCCCCACCCACAAGTGAAAAATCACAGTACTCAAAGTCTGACAGTGGAGAAAATGCACTCAACTAGCGTAATTCATTAATATCAAACCAGACATGATTAACAAAATTCATTTTAGTGCTGCTAAATGTTAATACATCCCAAGGTCCCTTCTTTCCCTATTTACTTGCTCCTTTTGTCTTTTGCAAGAGGTTCTCATGGAAAAGCACTTTTCACTCTAACAAGGTCTCTCTTTAGAACAGCATCTTTAAATTATTTAAATACTCATCTGGTAAACAACGCAGTATTTGTAACGATAAGGTAAAAATTGTGTCGCTTTCTGAACTATTCCCAAGGGAAATGCTGAAACATACAGTCTGGTTGATTTTTTAATTGATAACAAGGAGTGCTTGAGCAACTCTGTGCATCGTATGATGATTAAAAGCAAACTGTTAAATATCTAATTCTACAAAAAAAAAAAAAAAAGTCTGCAAAAGCCTCCTGCAGCAACTGTTATATATACACAAAGGTGCTTTTCCCATAGCATCTGCATAATATTCCTTTACGTTCTTAAAACAAAAACCAACGAACAACAACAAACACACACACACACAGAAACCCTCTAACCCCTCACAAAAGCCACCAAGAAGTATTCTCATTTTTACCACAGTCTCCAAGGCAAAAGCTGGGAGCGTTCCGCTGGCACACATCTCGTATTGCTAGCAGAGTGCACCTCCTAGAGTTGCTGCAGTACAGCATCCTATAAAGCAGGGGTGGTAAAGGAGCATCTGCACCATAAATACAGCCAAACAAATGTAACACTGTCACTGTAAGGGAAGGAGAAGAAAAGAAAAATCTGCCTGTGTATACTTGCCAAAGGACAGTGCTTACAAATTGTTAATAGGCTACAGCAGTGACCCCCATCAATCAATCGGGCAATCCCAAAAGCAGGTGGGGTGGTTGATGTCAGGTGAGAGGGTGAGTCCCTGTCAAAGCAGAGAGAAACTGAGGCCTCCTGCCCTGTTCCTACAGCATCCAGCACTGCCCACCTCCTTCTGCACCCTGTCTGCACACCAAGCTCCCATTCTCTGCCCTTCTGGCCCACCGAAGCCTGCAGGACACTTTGGAGAGATGAAAAGTAGTTTTACCCTCTCTCCCCAAAGGTACCTGGTAACTGGAAACACAGGATGTCAGAAGTTGCAGAAATTTGACGAGGGAGGGCAGCAACACCTGCAGAGAGAGAGACAGAAGAGCCCTTTGCCAGCTTCATTACTACAGCCACAAAAACCACACGGACTATTTCTGTAGGAAAGAAGTCGGTTGCTGCTCTCAGAGGCAGTAGCTTTGCTTCCTCCCTGTGCAGGCATATGTTCACTTCTGACGTTGCTGATTTAAAGCCTTTTGCTGTGATGGCAGTGTTGGTAAAAGCCTTAACCATAGTTTTTATGACGCTATTAAGTTTTAGTCATTTGTGGGTTTTGCAGTATATGAATACTATAGATGCCACCTTAATTAAAAGGTCTTGTCATCTTGTGCAATTAAAAAGAGAAAATGTACTCTCCTATGAATAGCCAGGAACAAATTGAGCAAGCTGCATTATACACGCTAAGTACACAGCAATTTGGTGCCTCTTCCTGTATCACATATATTCTCAAACATTTAGTACTTTCTAATAATCCTGTTACAATGTTTTATGTATAATTGACTTGCAAAGTACTAGTGGCACGGCATCTCTGACCATTAATGACAACTAAGTTAAACAAAGTTCTACTTTGCAAATACCCACAAACTTGACATACACAGAGTGCAGGAGGAAAACTGCTCTCTCTCAGGATCTGCACATACAGATGCCTCTTAAAAGAGCTGGCTATTCATTTTTGTGGAAGGAATTACCTAAAAGATAATAAGGCAGTCTCTTCCCACAAAGAATACACAGCAAGATAAATACCACTAAAACCAACTTTAATACCTGGACACCTATTTAATTGGAGAGCATATGCATATAAAGTAGACCACGCATATAGCACTCACAGTCTATATGTAAAAAGGTACTTCACAGCTCCCTACAGCGAATCCCAGCAGATGGTTATCAGCAGGTGTCCCCACTTGTCAGCTGCAAACACATTCACCTTCATGAGCCCGGCTCGCTCTTTCAATCCTGACTCCACCACAAGGTCTCTCAAGACAACCAGGCAGCAAATGATGGGTTGCCTCAAGACCTGTGCCCAGAGGGGGACTGCCTTCCACCGGCACAGGGAAAGGATACCTACACCCATGTGCCTTGTGTGCCCTCCATTCTCTGGGACTTTTCATCAACAGGGCAGCAAAAAAGCCAGGCACGGCTCAGCCTGAAGCAGACAGTTCAGGCTGCCTGTTCCCTCCAGCACAGCTGCTGAGTCACAGGAGCTGAAAAGTGCTTTAAGAAGTAGAGGGGCACGAGATCACTTCATTTTCTCCAGTGAGGCTTCACTTGGACCTTATGGCATTACTGCAGTGTTTCACACCGATGTTCAGACTTCTTGGGATCTGCTATAGACTACAAAGATGAAGAAGTTTATACAACAATTTTTGACAGACATGCCTGTAGGTCTGAGGAGCACAGCTCTTGTCCCTGGGTCACAAAGATCTGAACATATATTCACTCAGCTGTCCCATACAATTCCTCTGTGAATAAGGAAGATCACTACCACTTGTAAAACCTACCAGTTCCACTGACGTCGACAGCACTAGAACCTTCTGTCTTTCAGCCATTTAAGTGGTAGATCTCATGGGTGCGGCAAAAGGATTTCAAAGGGATTTTATCTCAGAAGTTTTTTCCATCCGCAAAGGAGACATAAGCTTGCAAAACACTATTTCCCTAAGCACGGCTATCCGCTTGGAGAGCTGACACCTACAACCATCTATACAAGTAACCCAGTAGACCTGAGGGCAGTACAAGACAGCATGAACTAGGGGGTTGGAAAATTTACCAGCAGCAGAACAGGCAATGCTCTCATCTCTCTGTCAGGGTTGTTTGTTTTTTTTTCCTTCCTTGGTGCTTTGACTCACCCAGGAGTTCCCCACACAGCTGCTCTAGCTTCTGGGAAGATCTTCACAACCTGTATGGAGGCTCCTGGCTTGCCGCCTTGTCCCTGAAGTGCCCAGTGCTGCCCTACAGAAGGAAACTCCAAAGCTGCTCCTTGAAAGGAGCTTTTCCTCTTACATCCATGCCAGCAGCCACCTTCGGGGCCTAGAGGACCCCGAGCGTCTGTTTTCTGGCTGCTATGAGCCTTGCAGCATCTGCTTTGAAGTGCTGCAGCCTTTGGGGAGTGTCCTGGGGCACTTCTGAGCTGCACAGACAAGCAACAACTGCTGCAGCTTAGACAAGCACGTGCTCCAGAGGAAGAGACATGTTCCAGATGAGGGATGGGAACAGCAAAGTCATGACTGCAGATAAAGTGAAGGGGAAATGTTTTGGAAGGAACCGAAGGAACACTAAGGACACAGAAGGCTTCAAAGTAAAAAGAAACAGTCCTGTTGGCTGTGACAGCATAAACTATCCCAGTGCAAGTTAATCAGTAATCCTACTATAATATGATAAGCTACTGACCAATTAGAACAAATATCACAAGGCATGGCTCTGAGGAGTCCCACTCGGACAGGAGCCCAGCAGCCAGCAACACCAGGCCTGTCACACACAGCTGATGGAGCCTCACTGCACCCAGGGTGTGCCTGCTCCCACCGCACGTGCAGTATCTTATCCCCTCCACACACCTACACAAGTCGCTGCCTCAGTCACTGCACGTGCTCTAACAACAGTGACCGCGATGCCAATGGTGTCCTTGCATGGGAGGCTGGTGGCATGGCAGACCCACAGAGTGCTAAATAGCAACTGAACGTTACTTGCATGTTGAAAAGACAGATAAATGCACGTCACCGTGCAGCCTCCCACAAATTCCTGCCAGCTTTCCCTTCTCTCAAAACAGATATGGCAGTGGTAGATGAGCAGTACCCAGCCACTCTTCAAAGATCCCTTGTAATAGCCACCAGGAACCACATCTTCAAACAGTGGGCCTGAGACTGAAAGATACCCTTACACACAGGTTCTTCCTTGAAAGCTGGCACAAGCTGCTATCAAGAGGCCCTTTTCCATCAAAGCCAATGAGAGTAGATTAGAGTTGGTACAAAACCAACCAACCAAAATAATAATAATAATACTAAACCTGCGTACTGCAGTATACCAACCCCCTAAGAAATACACAGGAGTCACCGATAAGGAAGCTCATCCAGTGGTGCCAGCACCAGCATGGGTCTCGTTAGCAGGCTGTCAGCTGCTGCAGTCCCCTTGCAGTCATCTGAATGCCCACTAGAACAGGGCATACTCATGGACACACTATTCTTAAACTAGGAACCACAAGAGGACAGGGCAGAGGCAGAAAATCTGAGGAGAGATTAACAGGCCAGTAGCTTGGCTGAGAATGGTGCTATGCATGGGGGAGGCTAAGTGGGCTGCTACTGCTGTCTCTTAGTAGGGCTTCCATCGTTAAAGGAAGAATAGTGTGCAGGAAGTGGCTTCAGAGCAGATCAAGGCACTCCAGTAAAAGGGGAAATCATCACTTGGAGAAAGATCTGCACAAACAGCACATTTGGGCAATTCAGGATAGGTAAGCACTGCTTCCCCCCACCCTCGGGTCGAGGTGCAGCATCTGTCTAGCTTGAGCAACCTCAGACACTAACCAGGCCACCTTCTGCCCAACTCTGGCTAAACAGACCCTGCTACAGCAGGCACAAACAGAAACTTATCTGGGATGGAAAAAAACCTGCAGAGTATGCCTGGGGTTAACTGACCATCAGCACTACTCTGTGCTGCTCACCACTGTTACAAAGTATGACAGAGGCATTAACAAGGGTAAATTACAATGGGGAAGGAGGATCGCTACATCCCTTTGTATTTTACTGTTGATAAAGTAACTTAGATCGCTTTCCACACCGATTTTATCTGACTGCACGGACTGTTTCCAGCATTCAGCTGTCCGACTTTTCCTTTTAAATTCACTTGTGATCCCCAGTTCTTTGTGATCCTTCCACGTGCGCCAAAACGAAAGGAAAAAGAAACCAGCAGAATGAGCAAGCAGGAAGCCATGGAGACCGAAACCTTGCGGCAGGAGCCCCACACTGTGTCCTCAGTGCCGGGTCCTTGCCCCGAGGGGTCCAGGGATCGTTGCCCGCCTTCCCGGCCCAGGCTGTCTGCCTTTGAATGGGAGCTGCTGAGAGTTTCCGGACGGAGCTGGTTTATTTACTCGCAATTAATCACGCTCAACTGTAAACAAAGTGTCTGTTTTAGTTCTGCTGACAATTATCCACTTGTCAACATCTCCCTCAAGTACCTTCAGCATCTGGCAACGCCACAGCCCCGCTACATCAGAACGTACACTTTGTCGCAGGAGAAGGACCGCCACCCGGCACGTCTCCTCCCATTCCGCAGCCGCCGAACGGCTGGGGACGGCAGGAGCCGCGGGGGGAGAAGGGGGGGCAGGCTCCGGGGAGCCCCCCGAGGAGCTCCCCAGCTCTGCCACGGGCCCGCAGTACCCGCCTTGCTAAAGCCAAGGCGCGGGGCTCCCGTCCCTTGCGAGGCGCAGCTGCGGTGCGAGCGGCAGCCACCTGCCGGGCCCTTCCCAAACGCTGCCGGTTCAGCATGAGCTCTCCTCCCGCCCCTCGTGCTTCCTCCAGCCCCCGGAGCTGCCTTGCTGTTTGAACCCTCACACCCCAAGCTTTTAAGCCGCAGCTGCTTCCCTACGCTCGGCAGCCCTGCTTCCCCCACGGCCGGCCGCGGCCAGCTCCCGGCGGCCCGACACTGCTCGGAGGGGCCGGGGCGTCCCGCAGCCGAGGCGAGCCGGGCCGGGCCGGGCCGTCCCAGCTCCGCGGGGCCCCGCTGCTCGGCACCGAACGGGCTCCGGGAGCAGCCGGGACCTGGGCCTGCCCGCCCAGGGAAGCCGCAGGGGGAAAGCTGACACGTATCCCATAACATGCCCTGTACGGCCGAGGGAGCCGGCCTTGAACAGGCCCCGCAGGGAGCGGGCAGGGCTCACGGCTGACGGAGCGCGCTCCGCCTCGGGCCTTGCCGTGCTGTCCCCGGGCCGAGCCGGGCCGTGCCCAGGTGGCGGCGGGCCTCGGCCAGAGCCATCCCCGCTGCCTCCCCTTTAACCTTCCCCCCCGCGCCCAAGTAATTGAGATATCTTTTGTACTCGATGTGTCGTGAAATTAACGCCTAATTTATGTAATTAGTCAATTAGCTATAATTCTAGCATATGGTTCCAAATGCCCAGAAGGTGTTCTTGTTTCCCAGGTACTTATTTTGATGTCACGAAATGCAGCTAATTAATTTTACATGCATATTAATTTCGGATCTATTTAGCGGCTCCCTTTGTGAAGGCAGATTTAATATTTGTCTTTCCAACCTTTGCGGGCGCCCGACGCTGAAGCGGCGCTGACCCGAGCACGCTCCCGCCGCTCGCCCCCGTGGGCAGAGGCGCGCTCCCGGCGCCGGGGGGCTGGGGCCGGCCGGACCTTCCCGAGCACCCGCAGCCGGCGCGGGATGCGGCTATTCAATTTAAATGCGATTAATATTTAATATTAAACATTTCCGAGGGATTTTCTGTTTGTTTTCCGCAAAGCACAATATCCCACGGACATTTTTTTTATTTTTCTTAAGCAGCTGCTCCCGACACAGCGCTCCCTGGGAAAATCACGGCGAGCCCCTAGCCGGAGACCGGGGGTGTCGGCAGCCCCCGGCACGTCCCACCGAAAGGAGACGGCGCTCGGCTTCGGCCGGAGAGGCTCCTCCTCGGGCGCCGTGTGCGGGGCCTGGAGGCGATCGCACGGCCCCGCCCCCCGCCCCCCACCCCCGCTGCCGGGAGCAACCGGGCCGGGCCCGAGGCCGCACGGCCGGTGCCCGTCCCGTGGCCTCCGGGGGGCCGCGGGGCTCCGGGCGGGCGCAGCGGCGGCGAGAGGCCCTTTCGGGGCGCCTACGCAAGCGCTGTGGCGTCATAAAACTTTTATCCCTCTCCTGGATAAATTAATGAGCGATTTAATTAATAAAATCAGAGAGTAGTGTAAGTGCTATGATAATGAAGTTAAATGAGCGCGCAGTAAAATATTCACTAATCCGGCACATTGGCAAATGCCCCCTTAATTCTGCTTAGCACTAAAAGGGTTTTGAGCACCATAATGAGATTCCTCTGTCTGCTAATTAATTGACACTCTCCTGAATATTCATATGTGCTAGCACCAATACGTTCCTAATTGCACCGTGGAATGGATCTCAGAGGAAAGTAAATCGCCATAGACTTAATTAAAATAATGTATGCCAGCTCCAGCCCGCTGAAGATGAGACATTTGCCATCAAGCGGGGTAAGGAAGTGGCACCTGGTTTGCAGCGAAAAACGAGGAGGAAAGCGTTATCCCTCCCGGGTGCAGCCGGCAGGGCTATGAGATGCCGGCGCCCCCCCGGCCCAGCAGCGCCCGGCTCAGGGCTGCGGGGGCCGCTGGAGGGCCCGCGGGGCCCGGCCGGGCTGTGCGAGGAACGGGCGGGCACCGGGCGAGGGCGGGCAGCGCGGTGCGGGGCCGTGCGGGACGAGGAAGAGCGGAGGAGGAGGGCGGCGGGCAGGTGGGATGCGGGGGGAGCAGCCGCGTTTGTAAACTTTTCCTGCAGGGGAATCCGGTGCCTTTGAAGGCGGCTCTCGGAACGGATCGTTCTCCGCTCCTCCACACTAATACCCAGAGCTAATATTGGACATCCAAATCGTTCCGCCGCTCGCAGCGCGGCGACTTGGGCCGCCACTGCCTGCCGCGGCCTGCGCCTGCCGCCTCCTGGGCCTGGGGGGGCCGGGGCCACCCCATGATCCCCGTGTCCCCCGACCGGGCCCGGGGCCACCCCCGTGGCCCTCCCGCCGCGCCCCGCTCGGCCCCGCCGGCTGGGGGGCGAGGGAAGAGGCGGCTTCCCGGAGACGGCGGCTGGTGAAAAGCACCACAGGTTAGAAACTCCAAAGAGTTTATCCGAAGAGATACAAATGCATATTTATTATACACATGTAGGCATTAACAATGTAAATTCCACCGCCAGCACTTGCTGGTTGTTTATTCATTAGATCTTTAGAAAATCTACATTGCCCGCAGCCAGCGGGGAGAAAACGCGAAAGGCGCGAGTGCCTCGCCCCGCCACCAGCCCCGGGGGCTGAGAGGGACAACCAGGGGTCGGGGGCAGCCGGAGACCGGGGGGGACAGCCGGGGGCCGGGGCACAGCCGGGGACAGGGGGGTACAAGCTGGCACGGCCCGAGCGGCGGCCGACGGCGCGGGACGCGGGGCGCTCCCCGCTGCGGCGGCTCCCCTGGTCCCGAGCCCCGCCACTCGCGAGGTCTTTTGGCCTTTCATTGCCACGGAAAGCCTTTGCTCGCCAAAAGAGGAAAAAGTCAACTTCTTCCCTCTGTGGCTGATTAAATGCCGTATAGTCCAGGAAGAAAGACACAGCAAGAAATACGGGGGAAGAAATCACTGCGGGGAAACCTTGCTGAGCCCGGCGCCAATGATCCCTTCGGGGAAGGGAAGGGCAGCTCCCGCCTCCCGCGGCTGCACGGCGGAGGCAGGCGGGAGGCTGCCCGCGAGCCTCGGGAAGTGCTCGGCGGGACGGCCGGGCTGGCCCTGCCGACGCCCCCTTCTTCCGTTCCCCTTCCTTCCCCTCCCTTCCCCTCCCCTCCCCTCCCCTCGCCTCCCCTCCCGCACTCCCCGAGCTCTTCCCTGGCGGGCCCGGGCTGCGGCGGGATAGGGGCCCGAGCTCCGCCCGCGGGGGACCAAGGGCCGGGGAGCCCCGGCAGGCGATGCTGCCCCGCGGCGGGGCCGACGGGAGGCGGAGAGGGAGGAGAAGGAGGAGGGGAGGAAGAAGAGGGAAGGGAGGGGGGAGGCGGCGGCGGACCCGCCTGCCCCCCCTGCAGCTTGGTGGGTGGCAGCCGGGGGCGGCGGCGTGGGCAGGGCGGGAGGGGCGGCGGCACTCCGGCGGCAAGGGGCCGGGCGGGGGCCGCACCGCACCCGCAACCGCACCGCACCTGTACCGCAGCCGTAGCCCACCCGCATCCAGCCGGGCCCGGCCACGGCTCCGCGCTCTCAGCCGCGCCGTGCGGCTGCGCTTTGCAAATCCGTCCCCGGCGGCGGGGAGCAGCCGGGCACAGTGCAGGATCGGACACTAATGAAATCTCGGCTCATTGCGGACTTCACACGACGCCGGGAAATGCTGCTCTTAAAGCTTGCGTTTGGTCTGAGTTATTGCCCTCGGCGTTAAAGAGGGGAAATAGCCGTAACGTGCGCGCCATTATTCTTGTGGCTGTGCGATTTAAAGTCATCGTCAATTGTCATAAAAACCACTTCCCGATGATTGGCCAAGTAATAACTCCGTAATTTAACGGGGGCTCGGCCCGGCGGCGCGGGACTGCAGCCCGCGGCCGATCGTGCCCCGCAGCGAGCGCGGGAGCTGCGCCCCTGCTGCTGCTGGCGGCGGGCCGGGGCGGCGGGGGCTGAGCAGCTGAATAAGGGAATGGAGCGCGCTGCCTGGAGAGAAGGGCGCGTACAAAAAAATAAAATAAAAATAGAAAAACTAAAAAGAAGGAAAGAGAAAGGAAAATCAAGTTTGCTCCACCCAGCTATTAACCAAAACACAATACCTTTTTCTGGGTGGTACTGCACAGAAGTTGATTCAGTTTTGACAATGTTGTTTAGCTATCATTTGCTATTTTGAATGAATGGGAGCAATCCCCCTTTTTACAACAGTTGTTTCCTATTATGGAGAGGTGCAGCAGTTGAGGGCAGACATGTGAAAGTGGCTGTTTGATTCCCTTTTTCATCCCCCTGACCCTGCCTTTGTCCCTCCTCACCCTGGGAATGTCACGCCTCACTACTTCACTTTGAGATGCTCTAGAAAGTGGCTTTGTTATTCCCTTTTAGACATACACGAAATTGTTCTCATTCCCCCTGCTGTAAAAGATACTTCAAATTGGGACTCGGTTCACAAGTGCAATGCAATTTGGCTTAGCTCAACCTTTGTTCTGCTTGTACAAATGACCAAACAGTGCACACATTATACAGTTGATCTACTGCTCCCTTTACACCAGAGTTAGGGGCTGGGAGAAAAGCAAGTTAATCCCTTCAATACTAAGGTGGCATTTTCAATATTTCCTACAATGCGAAAAAGAGAAGAGAGGGCAGCTTGAAATGCGACATTTATTTAAAAGAGAAGATTAAAAAGAAAACGTTTGCGAAGCCTCTCCTGATATGTCTCCAAATAAATTAATAAACAAACCAACAAATTTCAAACTTGTAGAGAAAAACTCCAGTGCCTCCGGGAAGGGAAGGGAAAGGAAGGGAAGGGAAGGGAAGGGAAGGGAAGGGAAGGGAAGGGAAGGG